>NW_027187535.1:0-83420 GCF_041381155.1 Argopecten irradians | reverse complement strand
GGTTAGGTGGGAGTAGGCTTTGTATAAAATAGTCTTACGCACGGCGGACGGTGCACGCACGACGGACTGATTTCTCGTGATGGACTATAGGTCAATCCTGACAGCCTTCGGTCAGATGACCATAACAAACAGATAGTTAATCGGTCATAGCTTGTCGAGCCGAAAAGTTTGACCGGTGTCTCAGCTCTAAGTGAGACGAAAATTACCATCTTAAAATGGTTATCAATCTCCACTCTCCACCTTACATAGAAAAAAATGTCAATATATAGTATGTTACTTCATGGTCAACAGTATAGGCCTACTTAGTTAGACATAAGTAACATTAGGTGAAACTATTGTCCATGAAGTTTTAACTGAGTAAAGGGATTTATTTTGAGGGAAACCCATATGTGAAATTTGGAGAATGCTCCCTTTAGTACTAACTTTGAGAAATAGCAGTAGTAACAAACTTTCACAATCATGAATCGCACGATGGTGGTATTTTCTGCCTAGGTTGGAGCCGATCAGTCTCCTAAATTATAGGCAATATTGTACAAACTAAGGGACCCCCTCAGGTGGCCCACCTGCATGTGAAATTTGAGAAAGATCCTCTCAGTTGGACTTTTCTGAGAAATTGCAGCGATACACAAGGGTTAAAGGTTAAAATCTAGATGGAATGAATCGTCCAAGCAGACCACTCCGATCAGATGATGGCAATATACAAAATTCGGTAGGGGACAGGCAGCAAAACAATTTGTTAGCGGGCTCCTTGGGCTAGTTTAGGAACATTTGTGGATAAGTTAACTTTATGGTATCGTTAACCTCAGGAATCCAAGATGGCTAGTCTCCTCTTCCATAACCGGCTCCCAAAGTTAATTTTGTACAAACTGCCATAGGGAAATATATAAATTGATGATCACGTTCCTTTTGTTTGTGGTATAGTTATTAACTAAACCTTCAAAGTTAAGGGGAATTCTTAACGTGTATTATTTAGAGCCATTGTGTTCATCACGACTCAGTCTGATCGATTTGATTAAGATAAACAAGAGGCCCATTGGGCCTTTAACGGTCATCTGACTCATGTGACAATAAACACTTATCAAAGTTACCGAATAGAAAGGTAGTGGGTAACAAACTTAGTTTCTATACATTAATAACAAGGGCCTCCTTAGTATACTTGAATATGATCGGTCCCCCATTTGCTTTATGAAAAAGTGTAAATGTCATTTGCATTGGAACAAAACTTGGTTGGTGCCATTCTTCCATAGCCGGTATACAAGAATGGTGTGTATGGACCCATTGCATTTGGTACGGATTTTAATATAAGGAGTCAGATTTTAAAGCCCACCATTTCAGCTTAAGTCACCTTTTTGTTTGGAAATCCTCCGCAACGTACTTTCCCCTATGGGTATTAGACCTGGATCATTTATAAAAATATGATTGTCCTTTCACCAATAAAGTTCCCCTTCTGGCTTCAATTCGAACAAACTTTAAAGGATCCCAGAGATTTTCATTGAGATCTGAATATGAAACGAAAAGTTCAGGAAGTGGGCCCATGCAGCCATCTTGAAATAACCCAAAATTTTTACGACAAAATGTTATGACTGTTGCTTAGCAATCTGTTTAAAACCAGAATATAGACCAATTACTTCAAGGTAAGGATCAGAGGATTATGAAACCTTAAACAAGGTAAGTGGGCCCAGCGGCCATCAGTCCTAGTGGAATAAAATGATCATTTATGCAAAATGTGTCTTGCACGTTGTTCGGCATCAATCTAAAACCCAAGGGTCTTAGACCAATTTCATTGAGATCAGTTGATGTGATCCTGAAAATGACAGGAGAAGTGGGATTTTAGCCTTAAAAATTAAGAAAATTTCCCTTTTGGGGACCCCCATCCCTCTGCCCCCTATGGGGGTTTGGACCAAGCTCATTTATATAAAATTATGATTGTCCTTCCCCAATGATGTTTCACACCAAATATGGATGAAATTAACATCCAAGGATGAAGGAGGGAGTAGGATTTTTTAAAGCTTAAAATAAGAACATTAAAATTTGCCCTTTTGGGGCCCCACCCCTCAGTCCCCTAGGGGTCGGACCCTAGAGCTCATTTTTATATAAAATATGATTGTCCTTCCCCTAATGATGTTTCATTCACTTAAATATGGATGAATCCATCAATTAGGATGAAGGAGGAGTAGGTTTTTTAAATCTAAAAATTAAGAAAAATTTGCCATTTTTGGGCCCCACAACTCAGCCCCTAGGGGGTCGGAACCAGGCTCATTTATATATAAATATGATTGTCCTTCCTTCCAATGATGTTTTCATACCAAATATGGATGTGAGAATCCATCCATAGGATGAAGGAGATGAGTAGGATTTTAAAGCTTTGGAAATTTAAGTAAAAATTTCCCCTTTTGGGGCCCTGCCCCTCTGACCCTAGGGGTCGGACCCATGGTCATTTATATAAAAATTTGATTGGCCTTTCCAAAATGATTGTTTTGTACACCAAATATGGATGAAAATCCATTCCAGGGATGACTTAGTAGTAGGTTTACAAGCTTAAATTTAAGAAAATTTCCCTTTTGGGGACCCCAGTCATCAGCCCCTAGGGGTCCAGACCAGGCTCATTTATATAAAATATATTCGCCTTTTTCCCAATGATGTTTCACACCAAATATGGATGAAATCCATCTCAAAGGGTTGAAGGAGGAGTAGGATTTTAAAGCTAAAATTTAGAAAAATTCACGACCTTTGCGGGGGAACAAGACTGAGCCCCAAGGGGTCGATGACAAAAAGGCTCATTGATATTAAATATGGTCCTTGACCTAAATGTTTTCTCACCCAAATATTTAATTTATATCAACACTATGGATCGAAGGTTCCCAGTAGCTCTTTTGCGAGACCAAATTTTAAAATAAGGTTATTTGCAAATTTTCCCCGCCACCTCCCTAGGGGAACGGAAAATGCTCAATTATAAGTTATGATTGTTTTCCCTCTATTTTTCACAGCAATATGGATGCAAGGTCCCCATGGGCGGGGCGTTAGGATGAAGTAGGAGAGGTGCTTTTTAAAGCTTAAATTAGAAAAATTGGCCCATTTGTACCCCCCTCTGACCCAAGGGTGTTTTGGGTCTCCTCATTTGTACTAAAATATTTGTCCTTGAATCCCTCCAATGACTTTTCACACTATTTGAGAAATCCCAGCCATCCAAGGGCATGAAGGAGGACTAGGATTTTAAAAGCTATCAAAATTTGGTCATTTTGTTGGCCATGCCCCCCCAGCCTCAAACTAAGGCCTAGGGGTCGCCAGGCACATGTGAAATTTGAGAAATATGATTGTTCCCTTCCCCAATGGATGTTCTTGAGAAATTTGCATGGAATCAAGGAAATGGATAACAGAGGAAGTAAGGACTTTTTTTGAAGTAACATTTCCCAGAAGGACTTACGCTCAAAGATGATGGCCCCCGGTGATGGAAAAATCGGGCTGCCAATAACTGATTGACGGGGGTTCAGAAAATCAGTTTTATATTTTATTGTCAATCCTTTCCGATAAGGGACTTCAATTTCACCAATCAGAGATTGGCGACTAGCTTTCACGGATTCCGTATCCATTTTTTAAAATGGGTATATGGAAACGGGAGTCAGGGATTTTAAGTAGGTAGAGCTTAAAATTTTTCCTAATTAATGCGCGTTTAATCCATACAGGACCCTATCGGCACCTTTGATACGATTTGATTAAAAAAGCAATAAATAATTTCAAGGCCCATGGGCCCTTTCCATGGTTTGAGGACTGACTGGTAACATGCACACGAACAATCCTTAAGTTTCACAGTTAAAGTACGTGGTTAAAACAGTATTGATCAGGCATAATGTGATTAATTCAAGGTAAACTTTACTAGGACAACCCCTTAATCATAGAATATGTAAGTTTGACTAAATAGCGGAAATCCATTTGTTTCTGAGACAAAAGTTGACAAACTTTTGCCCTTCATCCATGGCCGATATTGGCATTAAAGTAACCCATGGCATTCATGCGATTAAATACTAAGGAGTCATGAATATTTAGTCAGATTTTTAAAGCCACTAAATTTCAGCCAAAGCTCCCATTTTGGGACTGCCATTACTATCCTCCATGGGTCCTAGTCGGTATCATTTATAAAATATGATTGTCCTCAAAGCTAAAGTTCCCCATTCTGAATCAATTAAAACCACTTTTGAGGCCAATTTTCATTGAGATCTGAAATGAACCCGATTGTCAAAAGGAAGTGGGGCCAGCAGACACATCTTGGAATGTACCAAAATAGGTGTTTTTACAGAGAAAAATTTGTTTTTGAGCAATGTTGTTAGCATCAATTTAAACCCTAAGAACCAATTCATTTTAGTGATTTAAGGCATCAGAGATCTGAAACCTTCCCAAACAGGAAGTGGGCCAGCGGCCCTTGGAAATTACAATGAATCTTTACGAAAAATGTTTTGCAACGTTGTTCGGCATCAATTAAAACCAATATAGTTTCACACCAAATTTCATTGGATAGGATCAGAGTCGTGGAAAACCTGAAAAAAGTAAGTGATTTAGCTACAAGCTTTGATTAAGAAAATTTCCCTTTTTGGGGCCCCAACCCCTCAGATTTTCCCTCCCTAGGGGGACTCGGACCAGGCTATTTATATAAATTATGATTGTCCTTGCCCAATGATGTTTCACACCAAATATATGAAATCCATCCAAGGATGAAGGAGGAGTAGAGTTAGGATAAATTTTAAAGCTTTAAAATAAGAAAATTTTGCCCTTTTTGGGGCCCCACATTCTCCCCAGCCCCTAGGGGTCGGACCAGATAGCTCATTTATATAAAAATATGAATTGTCCTTCCCCAATGATGTTTCACCCTAAATATGAAATGATTGAAATCCATTCATCAAGGATGAAGGAGGAGTAGGATTTAAAGCTAAAATAAGAAAATTTGCCCTTTTGGGGCCCCATCCCTCAGCCCCTAGGGGGTCGGACCAGGCTCATTTATATAAATATGATTTCCTTTCCCCAAATGATGTTTCACACCAAATATGGATGAAAATCCATCCAAGGATTGAAGGAGGATGAGTAGGATTTTAAAGCTAAAATTGAAGAAAATTTGCCCTTTTGGGGCCCCCCCCTCATGCCCCTAGGGGTCGGACCAAGGCTCATTTATTATAATAATATGATTGTTTCCTTCCCTAATTGTATGTTTTACACCAAATATGGATGAAAATCCATCCAAGGGATGAAGGAGGAGTAGGAGTTTTTTAAGCTTCAAATTAAGAAGTAAATTTGCCCTTTTGGGGCCCCGCCCCTCTGCCCCTAGGGGTCGGAAAAAACAAGCTCATTTATATAAAAATTATGATTTTGTCCCTTCCCTAATGGATGTTTTTTTAACCAAAATATCTGTCATCATGGATGAAATCCATCCAAGGATGAAGGAGGAGTAGGATTTTTAAGAGCTAATTAACTAAAAATTTGCCTTTTGGGGGCACCCGCCCCTCAGCCCCTAGGGGTCGGGTCCAGGCTCATTTATATAAAATTATGATTTGTCCTTCCCCAATGATGTTTCACACCAAATATGGATGAAAAATCCATCCAAGGATGAAGGAGGAGTAGGATTTTAAAGCTAAAATTAAGAAAATTTGCCCTTTTTGGGGCCCCACCCTCAGCCCCTAGGGGTCGGACCAAATGGCTCATTTATATAAAAATATGATTGTCCTTCCCTAATGATGTTTCACACAAATATGGATGAAATCCATCCCAAGGATGAAGGAGGAGGTAGTAGGATTTTAAAGCTAAAATTAAGAAAATTTGCCCTTTTGGGCCCATGCCCCTCTTGACCCTAGGGGTCGGACCAAGCTCATTTTGATATAAAATATGATTGTCCCTTCCCCAATGAAATTCATTTTCACACCAAAATTTGATAGATGAAATCCAATCCAAGGATTTAAGGAGGGAGTAAGGATTTTTAAGCTTAAATTAGGTAATAAATTGCCCTTTTGGGCCCCACCCCTCAGCCCCTTAGGGGTCGGACCAAGGTCCATTTATTTATAAATATGATTTGTCCTTTCCCCCAAATGATGTTTCAAACCAAATCCATGGATGAAATCCATCCAAGGATGAAGGTGGAGTGTTGGCTTTTTGTAGGATATTTTTTACGCTACGTAACATATTAAGAAAATTTTGCCCTGAGATTTGAGGACTGAGAAATGAAACACCGCAATCTGACAATTAGGTCATCAGGGGATTCGGTCATGATGACCAAAAAATTATTTATTGTGAAAATGCATGGTTATTATATTTTTATTTTAGTGAACGTCCTAAATTTTCTAGTGGATCCCCTCCTGTGTTGATTTTCACGACCAAGCCATTTTCGACGGTTTAAAAACTGTGAATTGACTCAATCCATCCAGTGGCCCATGTTTTAGGGAGGGATATCATTGATAGGAAATGATTGATACCCAAAGGATGTAACACTTAATTTAGAATTTACCTTTATTTGTGGTATGTGTTGATCCTTTTGCTTTATTGAGCCCCAGGAAAATGGGTCGGACAACTCATTTATTAAAATATGATTCCTTCCCAAGATGTTTCACAAAAATATGGATGAAATCATAAGGATGAAGGAGGAGTAGGTTTTAAAGCTATTGAATTACAAATATTTGCCCTTTTGGTAAAAATCCTGTTTCTTTGCCCCCTGATAAGGTTAATCCAGAGCCTTATTTAATGCCTGATACAATTGTCCGTTAGCAAACATTATTGAAATTTTTTGTATTGAACTTAACCGACAGAATGAACCATGATTTAGAGGTTTTTAAAAAAATGAGAAAATTGTCCATTAACGAAACCACATTACCTCAAAGTAGGGGTTCGGATTTCTACATGAGTGTCTCTCCATTTTAAAAATATGATTGTACGGAGTTTTTTACAAAATTGACAAGTTCATGTAGGGGCATCTGAAATATTCTGCCCTAAGGAAGCTCGGAAGTTGTGTACTTTTTATTTATAGATACTTTTTAACAATACTGTAAGGAATGTCCAAATCTGTGGAAATAAACATATTATCGTACCAAAATATTAGAAAGTGAAATCCATCCCATGGATGTTCACAAAAAGTCCAGGATTTTAAACTGCATCCAAATAAGGAGTCTAGTTAAATAAGAATAATTTGCCCAATGGATGAAAAGGATCATGAGTCCCCATAAGGAAGTCTTGTTGAACCTCAGTAAATTGCAAAATACTCCCCTTGTCCCTTGTGAAAACATTCCTAATTATGAGAAATTCAGCTTCACATTATTGACCACTTTTGTATGGATTTCTTAAATGTACAAAAGACTTTCATTAAAAAATGCCAATTTTGCCTAGGTTAGGATTTTGTTTAACAATCTATTAAGGATAAATCATAATTATCGTACACATGTTGATTGGTGGCCATTTTCCACATGAATCCAAGTCAAATAGAATTTCTGACGCTTGTCGTGGGTTATAGTTTTCCCAAAAAGAATCCTCAAATCTATAAAAGGGTAACAAATTTTTGCACTTCTGACCCTTAAATCAAGGAAGGCCTAGTATCATTTTCTCGTTGTAAAAAATCCGCTCCAAGATGACACAAAATAGGGTTGTTTCCTGGATGGATGAAATCAATGTCAAGGAGAAGGTTCTGAGTACTTTATGAAAATTTCCAGTATTAAAATTAAAGGAAATTTTTCCCCTATTGGGCCCATTATTTCTTGTCCCCGATCGGGACCAAAAATCAATTCATTTATTAACAAGTTCTGGGCCTAGGGGAAACCATAAGCATTGAAACCAAATAGTTTGACCCTTTATCCAGTGAAACATTCCCAGGATTTAAAGCTGGAAACAATAAAGTAGCGATTTTAATCTTTGTAAACCAAATTTATAATAGGAAATTTAGGGTCTTAATGCCCAAAATTGGGAACCCACTTGCCCCAGTCCCTCTTTTGCCATTTTTTATAACCCTAGATCGGTGATCCTGTTTTGGCTCATTTTATTGGTAAATTCTTGAATATGCCATATGTAACCAAAAGACCCTTTGTGGAAACCAACATATGTGTTTAGGAATGAACTAGATCTTCAGGACTAAGTCTTTTAGTAAATAGCGGATTTAAACAAAATTAAATATTGGAAATCCAAATGCTGCCATGGTTGCCATCTTGATTAATACTAATAACAGTCCCAAGTGACTTATGCACAGCTTGTTTGGTATAAGAAATCTACATATGAATAACTTCAGTGAAGTCCAACTAAAATCGTAGGTTAAAAAATTAAAATTTACCTAAATTCCCCTGAGAAGCCCTTGATAATTTATATTTGAACCTAGTGATGAATCCATTTGAAATGATGCAAATTGACAACTGAAATACCCCAAGGAGAATCCAATATCCGTGGAAGAAATAAATTTGAGACCTTTACAAGAGTACTTATGGATTATTTTAGATTCATAGCTGATTTCAAATTTATCAGGATAGTCCCTTGAAATCCAACGGATAGGGATTGGATGGTTCGCCATTTGTTAACCATGGGTTGTACGGAAATAATGTTTTGGCACAATTAATGCACTAAGAATATCTCATTACCTATGGGGAAGTCGAGTAACAGCGAGAAATTTGAAAAATTCTTCCAGAAAAGTTGCCCTTTGGATACCAATAGCGATTTAAATTAACAAGAAATGGCCATGTTGTGCCTTATACCAAAATATGATAATCAAATGGAACACAAATATCAACAAAGTCACAGTATAAAGTATTGGGTTATGAAATCCACTTAATTTAAAACAAATACAAGGCCAGGAACCATTAGTTGAATAGGCTAAAATTTCTGAAAAAGGTAAAGTCATCATGTATTGAAAAACTTGATAGCCCTTCATCAAAATTTTTCACACCAAATAAACCCATTCAAGGATTTAATATAAGGAGGAGTCAGATTTTAAAGCCAAATTTCAAGAAAAGCTCCCAATTTTGGACAAGCAGGTCATTTCATCCCATGGGTCGGACTTACTCTCGGTCCTTTATATAAAATTATGATTGTCCTTACCTAAAAGTTCCCCTTCTGAATCAATTAAAACATGACTATAGACCAATTTTCATTGAGATCGGATTTCTGAAACCTTTAAAACAGGAAGTGGGCCAGCGGACCATCTTGGACATACCAAAATCTTGAATAAAAATATGATTGTTTTGCATGTTGTTTCGCATCAATTAAAAAATGAAATCCATAGACAATTTTAGGATAGGATTGTAGAGATTGGAGACTGAAAATTTGCAGGTAGTCCATTTGGGGCCCGCATAATCAGGAAGGGTCCGCCAGGGACCATTTGGAATAAAAATCTATACGAAAATGTTTGCCCAATGTGTGTTCTAGGCATCAATTAAAACCCATATAGACCAATTTTCATTGAGATCGGAGACTGAAACCTTAAAACAGGAAGTGGGCCAGCGGCCATCTTGGAATACCAAAATCTTTACGAAAATTTGTGCATGTTGTTCGGCATCAATTAAAACCCCTATAGACCACAATTTTCATTGAGATCGGAGACTGAAACCTTAAAACAGGAAGTGGGCCAGCGGCCTTTAACTTGGAATACCAAAATCTTTACGAAAATGTTTGCATGTTGTTCGGCATCAATTTATAAACCCTATAGAAATCCCTAGGAATATGTCAAGACTGAAACCCTTATCTGAGACAATTTTCATACAAAATCCCCCTTTTGGAAACTGAAACACCATCAATTAAAACCCCTATAGAAGGATGGAGGAGGATCCTTAAGGATTTGGAATACCAAAATCTTTAAGAAAATGCCCATTGCATCCCTCAACCCCCACCAATTCGGATCAATTAATAAAAGGATGATTGTCAACCCCTAATTTTCAATACACAAAATTGAATCGGATTAGAATAAACCTTTCTAATTTTTCAACCTTTGAAACCAGCTAAAATTAAGAAAATTTGCCCTTTGGGCCCCACCCCTCAGCCCTAGGGGTTCCAGGAAAAGAATTTATTTAATATGCATATGATTGTTTCCCCAAATGATTCACACCAATATATGGATGAAAATTTCATCCAAGGATGGAGGAGGAGTAGGATTTTAAAGCTAAAATTAAGAAAATTTTCCCCATTTGGGGCCCCACCCCTCAGCCCCTAGGGGTCGGACCAGGCTCATTTATAAAATATGATTGTCCTTCCCCATTGATGTTTCACACCAAATATGGATGAAATCCATCCAAGGATACAGGAGTAGTAGGATTTTAAAGCTAAAATTAAGAAAATTTGCCCTTTTGGGGCCCCACCCCTCAGCCCCTAGGGGTTGGACCACGCTCATTTATATCAAATATGATTATCCTTCCCCAATAATGTTTTACACTAAATATGGATGAAATCCATCCAAGGATGAAGGAGGAGTAGGATTTTAAAGCTAAAATTAAGAAAATTTGCCCTTTGGGGGCCCCACCCCTCAGCCCCTAGGGGTCGGACCACGCTCATTTATATAAAATATGATTGTCCTTCCCCAATGATGTTTCACACCAAATATGGATGAAATCCATCCAAGGATGAAGGAGGAGTAGGATTTTAAAGCTAAAATTAAGAAAATTTGCCCTTTTGGGGCCCCACCCCTCAGCCCCTAGGGGTCGGACCAGGCTCATTTATATAAAATATGATTGTCCTTCCCCAATGATGTTTCACACCAAATATGGATGAAATCCATCCAAGGATGAAGGAGGAGTAGGATTTTAAAGCTAAAATTAAGAAAATTTGCCCTTTTGGGGCCCCACCCCTCAGCCCCTAGGGGTCGGACCAGGCTCATTTATATAAAATATGATTGTCCTTCCCCAATGATGTTTCACACCAAATATGGATGAAATCCATCCAAGGATGAAGGAGGAGTAGGATTTTAAAGCTTAAAATTAAAGAAAATTTGCCCTTTTGGGGCCCCACCCTCAGCCCCTAGGGGTCGGACCAGGCTCATTTTATATAAAATATGATTGTCCTTCCCCAATGATGTTTTCACACAACCAAATATGGATGAAATCCATCCAAGGATGAAGGAGGAGTAGGATTTTAAAGCTAGAATTAAGAAAATTTCCCCATTTGGGGCCCACCCTCAGCCCCTAGGGGTCGACCAGGCTCATTTATATAAAATATGATTGTCCTTCCCCAATGATGTTTCACACCAAATATGGATGAAATCCATCCAAGGATGAAGGAGGAGTAGGATTTTAAAGCTAAAATTAAGAAAATTTGCCCTTTTGGGGCCCCACCCCTCAGCCCCTAGGGGTCGGACCAGGCTCATTTATATAAAATATGATTGTCCTTCCCTAATGATGTTTCACACCAAATATGGATGAAATCCATCCAAGGATGAAGGAGGAGTAGGATTTTAAAGCTTAAATTAAGAAAATTTGCCCTTTTGGGGCCCCCCCTCCCCCTAGCCCAGGCTCAGGGGTCGGACCAGGCTCATTTATATAAAATATGATTGTCCTTCCCCAATGATGTTTCACACCAAATATGGTCCTTTCCCCAAAATCCATCCAGGAAAGGATGAAGGAGAGTAGGATTTTAAAGCTAAAATTAAGAAAATTTGCCCTTTTGGGGCCCCACCCTCACCATCAGCCCCTAGGGTTGGGACCAGGCTCATTTATATAAAATATGATTGTCCTTCCCCAATGATGTTTCACACCAAATATGGATGAAATCCATCCAAGGATGAAGGAGGAGTAGGATTTTAAAGCTAAAATTAAGAAAATTTGCCCTTTTGGGGCCCCACCCCTCAGCCCCTAGGGGTCGGACCAGGCTCATTTATATAAAATATGATTGTCCTTCCCCAATGATGTTTCACACCAAATATGGATGAAATCCATCCAAGGATGAAGGAGGAGTAGGATTTTAAAGCTAAAATTAAGAAAATTTGCCCTTTTGGGGCCCCACCCCTCAGCCCCTAGGGGTCGGACCAAGCTCATTTATATAAAATATGATTGTCCTCTTCCCAATGATGTTTCACACCAAATATGGATGAAATCCATCCAAGGATGAAGGAGGAGTAGGATTTTTAAAGCTAAAATTAAGAAAATTTGCCCTTTTGGGGCCCCACCCCTCAGCCCCTAGGGGTCGGACCAGGCTCTCATTTATATAAAATATGATTTTTCCTTCCCAATGATGTTTCACACCAAATATGGATGAAATCCATCCAAGGATGAAGGAGGAGTAGGATTTTAAAGCTTAAAATTAAGAAAATTTGCCCTTTTGGGGCCCACACCCCTCACCCCTCAGCCCTAGGGGGTCGGACCAGGGCCCCACCCCTTCATTTATATAAAAAATATGATTGTCCTTCCCCAATGATGTTTTTCACACAAATATGGATGAAATCATCATCAAGGATGAAGGAGGAGTAGGATTTTAAAGCTAAAATTAAGAAAATTTGCCCCTTTTGGGGCCCACCCCCCTCAGCCCCTAGGGGTCGGACCAGGCTCATTTATATAAAAATATGATTGTCCTTCCCCAATGATGTTGTTTCAACCAAATATGGATGAAATCCATCCAAGGATGAAGGGAGGAGTAGGATTTTAAAGCTAAAATTAAGAAAATTTGCCCTCCTTTGGGGCCCCCCCTCAGCCCCTAGGGGTCGGACCAGGCTCATTTATATAAAATATGATTGTCCTTCCCCCCAATGATGTTTCACACCAAATATGGATGAAATCCATCCAAGGATGAAGGAGGGGAGTAGGATTTTTTTTAAAGCTTAAATTAAGAAAATTTGCCCTTTTTGGTGCCCCCCCCTCAGCCCCCTAGGGGTCGGACCAGGCTCATTTATATAAAATATGATTGTCCTTCCCCAATGATGTTTCACCAAATTGGATGTCAAATCCATCAATATGGATGAAATCCATCCAAGGATGAAGGAGGAGTAGGATTTTAAAGCTAAAAAAAACTTAAGAAAATTTGCCCTTTTGGGGCCCCACCCCTCAGCCCCTAGGGGTCGGATGACAAGGCTCATTTATATAAATATGATTGTCCTTTTCCCAATGATGTTTCACACCAAATATGGATGAAATCCATTCCAAGGATGAAGGAGGAGTAGGATTTTAAAGCTTTAAAATTAAGAAAATTTGCCCTTTTGAGGCCCCACCCTCAAATCAGCCCTAGGGGTCGGACCAAGGCTCATTTATATAAAATATGATTGTCCTTCCCCAATGAAGTTTTCACATCACCAAATATGGATGAAATCCATCCAAGGATGAAGGAGGAGTAGGATTTTAAAGCTAAAATAAGAAAATTTGCCGTTTTGGGGCCTTTTTGATAACATGACCCCTCAGCCCCCTAGGGGTTGGACCAGGCTCATTTACATAAAATATGATTGTCCTTCCCCAATGATGTTTTTCCAAATATATAAATGAAATCCATCCAAGGATGAAGGAGGAGTAGGATTTTAAAGCTTAAATTAAGAAAATTTGCCCTTTGGGGGGCCCGCCCCTCAGCCCCTAGGGGTCGGACCAGCTCTCATTTATTTATAAAAATATGATTGTCCTTCTTGGAATTAAATGTTTCACACCAAATATGGATGAAATCCATCAAGGATGAAGGAGAAGTAGGATTTTAAAGCTAAAATTAAGAAAATTTGCCCTTTTGGGGCCCCACCCCTCAGCCCCTAGGGGTCGGACCAGGCTCATTTATATAAAATATGATTGTCCTTCCCCAATGATGTTTCACACCAAATATGGATGAAATCCATCCAAGGATGAAGGAGGAGTAGGATTTTAAAGCTAAAATTAAGAAAATTTGCCCTTTTGGGGCCCCACCCCTCAGCCCCTAGGGGTCGGACCAGGCTCATTTATATAAAATATGATTGTCCTTCCCCAATGATGTTTCACACCAAATATGGATGAAATCCATCCAAGGATGAAGGAGGAGTAGGATTTTAAAGCTAAAATTAAGAAAATTTGCCCTTTTGGGGCCCCACCCCTCAGACCCTAGGGGTCGGACCAGGCTCATTTATATAAAATATGATTGTCCTTCCCCAATGATGTTTCACACCAAATATGGATGAAATCCATCCAAGGATGAAGGAGGAGTAGGATTTTAAAGCTAAAATTAAGAAAATTTGCCCTTTTGGGGCCCCACCCCTCAGCCCCTAGGGGTCGGACCAGGCTCATTTATATAAAATATGATTGTCCTTCCCCAATGATGTTTCACACCAAATATGGATGAAATCCATCCAAGGATGAAGGAGGAGTAGGATTTTAAAGCTAAAATTAAGAAAATTTGCACCTTTTTGGGGCCCCACCTCTGACCCTAGGGGTCGGACCAGGCTCATTTATATAAAAATATGATTGTCCTTCACTTTGTAATCTTATGATGTTTCACACCAAATATGGATGAAATCCATCCAAGGATGAAGGAGGAGTAGGATTTTAAAGCTAAAATTAAAGAAGAAAATTTGCCCTTTTGGGCCCCACCCCTCAGACCCCTAGGGGTCGGACCAAGCTCATTTATATAAAATATGATTGTCCTTCCCCAATGATGTTTCACACCAAATATGGATGAAATCATCCATCCAAGGATGAAGGAGGAGTAGGATTTTAAAGCTTAAAATAAGAAAATTTGCCCTTTTGGGGCCCCACCCCTCAGCCCCTAGGGGTCGGACCAGGCTCATTTATATAAAATATGATTGTCCTTCCCTATGATGTTTTCACACCCAAATATGGATGAAATCCATTCAAAGGATGAAGGAGGAGTAGGATTTTAAAGCTAAAATTAAGAAAATTTGCCCTTTTGGGGCCCCCACCCTCAGCCCCTAGGGGTCGGCACCAGGGCTCATTTATATTAAATATGATTGTCCTTCCCCAATGATGTTTTGAACACCAAATATGGATGATAAATCCTCCTCAAGGATGAAGGAGGAGTACGGATTTTAAAGCTAAAATTAAGAAAATTTGCCCTTTTGGGAGACACCACCCCTCAACCCCTAGGGGTCGGACCAGGCTCTATTTATATAAAATATGATTGTCCTTCCCCAAATGAAAGTTTCATTTTAAATATATGTATAAATCCTTCAAGGATTTTCAAGGAGGAGTAGGATTTTACATTAAATCAAGATGAACCCTTTTGGGCCCCACCCTCAATAGGGGTCGGACCAGAAGCTCATTTATATAAAATATGATTGCGACCTTCCCAATGATGACACAAACTTATGACATAATGAAATCATTAGATGAAGAAGTAGGATTTTAAAGCTAAATTAAGAAAATGGATGCCTTTTTCTGGGGCCCCACCCCTCAGCCCTTTGGACCAGGCTCAGATAGAAATATGATTAACCATTCAATATGGATGAAATCATCCAAGGGGATGAAGGAGATGTAATATTTTAATAAAGCTAAAAATTGCCCTAAACGGGGGCCCCACGAATCATCATTATCAACCCCAAGGATAAAGGTCATGGATTTCTCGCAGATTGCACAATGACAAAGATTAAGGTTAACATTTTACGTTTGTTTCACTATTGCTAATTGAGAAATCCACCAAGGATGAAAAATTCAGAGGAGTAGGGGATTCATTAAAGTAAAATAAGAAAATGTGCCCTTTTAGAAGCCACTGTCGGACAAATGTTAAATTATAGTAAAATATGGGATATGTCCCCATATGATTAAATGGATACACCACCTATGGTATGAAATCCATCCAAGGCATAAGACAAGATGTAGGACATGAACCTAAAGCTTCACAAAAAAATTTGCCTGGGGCAATGGAAAGGTTAGGACCAAGTGGCTCATTTATAAAGGCGCTTAAATTACACGGTGGATTTACTTCACTTGGCCATGATTATTACTAAATATGATGTTATAATATCAAATAAGGAGGAGACATAACAGATATGTTTAATTATGTGGGGCCGCAAAATTACCTCCACACCTTGTTCTAGAATCATTATCAAGCTAGACGTCAAATGTGAAAGCTTTGATTTTTTATTGGTGGTTAATGACCACAGAGTCCTGATGAATATTTAATATCATTACTGATCAACCAAACTCAATTTGAACAAAAAGTAAAAAAGTCTTTGATTATATAAATGTTATTTTGGATGTCTTGTATACAATATAGTGGACATTTATTATATGTAAAATTGATTGAGAATCATATATAAATTTTATAGTGAAAATACCATATACCTGAGGAAAATAGGATTTTCATAAAATTAAAAAAAATGACTTACTAACGTTAGGGGTTGTACAGATGTAAAATATAATGTCCTTAAACAATAAAATGATGTTTCATTTTTAAAATAACATGAATGGGCATGCAAGGATGAAGGAGTAGTGAGTAGGAACTTTAATAGCTTAAAATAAAAGTTTGCCCTTTTAAAGGCCCCATGATCCTTCAGTATAAATTATTGGTTATTTATATAAAATATATTGTACATCCCCAATGTTGAATTCAATCAACCAATATGGAAGAAAATTTCATGTCATTTACTGAAAATTTTTTTAGGATTGGAGCATTCAAAGCTAACAAATAAAAAATTATGTTTTGGTGATTGAAGTTTGACTTTCCCCTCGCCACCCATGTCTGACGAAGAATGTTTTTTTAGATAGCAAACTTTTATTTGGTTTAAAAATGTCAAATTTACCGTTCCCAAATTTATTACTACCTAAATATTCTTTTTGTCAATATGGATAATTTATTCAAGGATAAGGTTATGTAGGGATTTTAAACCTATAATTATAAATTGATTTTGAAACCATACACTCCCCCCTATTGATTTTAATCACTCTTACCAGACATTTTTATAAAGTGTCCATAGACTTCCTTCCCCAATGATTTATACACAATTATCAAGTTTTATCCATTCAATATGCCAGGAGAGTAGGAATACCAAAGTTACAGGACCCAAAAAATGTTCATGTTTTCCCCATGTAGGGTTTTAATGAAAGACAGGCTAAACATTTTATATAATAATATGATTCAATTCCTTCAAGTTGAAATCCAAATTATATTTGCATGTGGGGCCATGGTGTTAAGTTTGAGTTAATGTTGTATTTTATCCAAGGATTCAGATGTAAAGATAACTGTCTAATTAAAAGACCCCAGTTATAGAAGGTTTTCATTGAAAGAAATTAAAGTGACCCATAACTACAAAAATTATTTTTAAAATTCTAAATGAAATTGAGACTCAGACTATACATCTTTGGGTTCGGAAGCTAATATGTGTTGTTTATGAAAACTAAACGCTGCTATTATCCATCCCAATGTTATTTTACACATCTTTACCAATTCACAGATGCCTTGAGATGGATCAAATCTTGTCACTGTTGAATTTCAATTATCAAGGGGCCATTTCATGATAAATAAATAAATCAATTTATTTAAACAAATCCCAAGCATGATGCTTTGGCAATTTGTTCATATTAAAAGATTGTACCAATCATGTTGTAATACTCAGTGGATCGGAGGTAAAAAAGCTGGAAACTAACTAAAAATTTGTTACAGTGTACACGAGTACTTTCTGGAATAAAAATTTGCATTACAAGAACTAAATTAATGTTGTTAATTATATCAAAAGGGGCATAAACTGTATCACATTACATTTAATATCCAATATTTCCATTTTATTATTTGCAGCTAGGTTTAATTAAACTTTTGAAAACTTCCCTAGGGGACGTTTTAGGAAGTTCATGTTAAGAAGCTTTTATCAATCAAGAAATGTCTGCCCAAAGGTGAACATTAAATTTATACCCCTAGAAATAGGGGTTATCATGACACTCATCGCAAACCCAAATATATGAAATTTAAAAGTTTACATTCAGAAACAACCGGATTTGATGATTTTAGAAAATTGCTTTAAAAATCATCAAGGTGACTTCGCAAATTGGAAGAATTTCTAATTAGTTCAAATTAAGAAAATTTTACAGACACATTTTTTTTCCATACATGTAATAGCTCAATGTCATAAAATACAGGTTGGACTTTCCCAGGCTGCATTTCAATATCAAGATTTTGGTTCCCACATTTTGATGTACAGTTTCACAAAATTGCATGAAAAATCCTCATCTGCAATTTGAGTAAGTTTTTCAGGATCTTTATGTGCTTTAAACTTATTAAAACAAATTTGTTATTTCAAAATCCATTTGGAATTCACCGCACTCCTTCAGCAACCCGATCAAACCGAATGATGTAAGGTGACTTGCACGACTGTGTCCTGCATAAACAACA
This sequence comes from Argopecten irradians, assembly GCF_041381155.1. NCBI lineage: Eukaryota > Metazoa > Mollusca > Bivalvia > Pectinida > Pectinidae > Argopecten > Argopecten irradians. The sequence continues at coordinate 65,210 of NW_027187535.1, read as the reverse complement.
TGTGCTAATCCATGAGTTATCCATCGATAAGGGACTAATTTGTATCGTCACACCAAAACTAAAGGTAACTATGAATCAAGTTCATGGAATCATTAGGTCCATGAAAAGTCAGTTTTAAAGCTAATCTATTGAAAATCAGGCGTGATGCTTTTTTCCTGGCGGCCAGTCTTTATTTCAATGATAGCCCTAAGGTTGGTTTTGACATGCTTTTATATAAAGTCAAATTCCCTCAAGGTCAGTGTTACTCAGTGGAAATTGTGTTCATTCTCTATGATAGTCAATATCGTAATAGCAGTACCATGGCAAGGATTTGAAGGACTCGGGTTTTCACAATGTTCTAAAGCTAAAATTATGAAATATTTGTTATTTACTTTTTGGGGCCCCCCCACCCCTTCACATTTTGTGAAGGGGTCGGAAAAGCTTGCAATTTATTAATAAAAGTATGATTTGCCTCCGTTTGCCTTTTGTTTCACACCAAATATGGATTGAATCCATCCAAGATTATGAGGACAGTGTAGGATTTTAATGCTTTTGAAAATTAAGTTTGTTCAATTTTTGGGGCCCCAATACCTCAGTATTATATGTAACATACAAAATTATCTATAATTAATAAATGATTTTACTTTCAAAATGACCTGTTTGGGTACACTAATGTTCGATTGGATGTTTCATAATGCCAACAAGGATTGACGAGGCAAAAAGTCATATTTTTTTAAAGTCTTATTGACTGGGAAACTCAAGAAAAATTTGCCATCATATACAATTTCAGCCCTAATATACGGTCACTTTATTACAGGATATTGCTCGTTGCTTATAAAATATGATTTACCTTACCAATATGTTTCAAATTTATAGGAAGTCAAAAATAAAATTGTACACGGATGAAGGTCAGGAAGTAGAAGTCATTTTTAATGTAATTGTAAAATACATTTGCACGTTTGGGCCTAACTTAGATGTTCCTATCATTAGAACCAGATTACCTGAAATATCTCGAATCCAAAATGTGTAGTTTGATCTGACAAATTCTCTTAGTATGAAATGTTTTTATACCTCGCCATACAGTTCCAAATATGATTTGTAATTTATAAACATGAGGAGGCACTGTCATCACCCTAATTTGATCTTTTAAAGCTAAAATTTAAAAAACATTTGCAATTTTGCATAATGTATTGCCCCTGATGTCCCTATGTATCGGACAAGCCTGAGAAAACATTATGATTATAATTAATTTCAATGTCAGTTCCTATCCCAATGAACGTTTCAAGTCAAAATATATGAAATCCATCCAAATGCTAGGAAATGGAGTATTGTAAGTTAAAAAAATTATAGAAAAATTTTCTTTTGGAGTGTCTAAGCCACTTTAAAACGTTAAAAGTTACATTTCTGTTTTTATAAAATTAATTTTTTCAATTGCAATAGATTTTTTTGCTAGGATGGTTTAATCAAATTGACCAATGATCTGTGATGGATGAAATGTCTCAAGGATGAATGGATATAAGATACACCTAAATGACATATTTTAAAATTGTCTTACATCAGAACATAGTCTGGTAACGGCGCAATGAATTTCCCCCCTTCCAGGTAATCACGACTAAATTTATGACTCGACCGGACGAACGATGAAAATAGGCATCGATAAACCACTTGTTGGTAAATCTTAAACAATAGGTCATTTATATTGACACGTCTCAGATCCCGATCTTATTCAACTTCAAATGAATAGTTGTCCAGTGTTAAAATATATTCGCTTTAATTGAACGGATGATTGTTAACTTTTAAATTCGTGAGGTACAAATTTATTCAGTATAACAAATGAGTTTAAAAATGAAGGTTTTATATATCATTATTATTCTAACTAAAAGTCCATCAGTCTTTTAGTGCCTACGTAATTCATATTGATGCATAGAAAAATAGCCTTAAAATTGTGGTTAATATCATTTTGTTTAATATTCAAAAATAAAATGGTTAATCATGGGAACAACATTGACACAATAAATGACAAAAACCAATATTGTTGTCAGGTTTCATGTTAACCGTATGTAAATAACATTCATAACTTTTACCATAAAGCATGGCCCTAAGGTCACCGCATTTAATACATGATACAAGTCTACAACATATTTCTAAAATGCTGAAATGAAACAAATGATATTTTTATATCGAATTCATTTTAATAGCTTGTTATAGATGTGTATCTGACCCTACAAAGTTTCATAATCATAATGCATTAGTGTTTATTTGCTAAATGAGCAATGTACAATCATTAATTAGATTTTAAATAGGGGTCATGTGAACTAAATTGATCTCTGCTTTTTTCAAGATATAATTTTGCATAGACCCTTCAATCTCGTAATCAGTGAGAATGTTCCAACATCGTACAAAAAGAATGTGATCAGAATTAAGTCCTGTGTAAAGTGCAACAATTGAAAAGTTGTATAGAATGAAAAATTTCATGCAATTTTCAAAAAAAATAGGTTTTACCTTTTGCAGAAAATGTATGCATTGTACGGGTTCTCCTGTAATTAAAATTTAAAGGCTAACTCACTTTCACCTCTCTAATTAATAAAGGTTTAATGTAGGGGTATAACGGTAAACTTTATCAATACAACATGTAGATTTCTATTAAATTGATTTGATAATTTAAACCAACTAAAAGTTCAAGTTTTATTATAATGAAATCTGTTATCGAATTATATGAGTATCCTTAATTGTTATCATTCCGCCCAAATGATATGATAAATATAGAATTTCATCTCAGTTGTTCTTATTTTGGTTGAAAAATCTCATTAATTTGTACAGGCCGAATAAGTATCAAAATGACATTTCATTGTAATGTAATTGTAAATTATTACTCAATTTATATTTTTTTTTTAAGCAAGAGAATGAATGTATGAATGTATAAAATGTATGTAAATGTACTAATTTAGTTTCAAATTGCAATTAATCGACTGAATGGCAAAAAAAGGAATTTTTGTATAATGTACACTACACTATAGTTTATTTTCACTTTTTGGTGCCAAATAATGAATGTAAATGGTGAAGGATTAGTAATCGTCATGTTATTTCTAACTTTGTAATGTTGTAAAAGTCGGACTGGGAAATATACCTCTATAGAAAAGGAGACTAAGATTTTTATTTCTACAAAAGATGGGCTATAATGAAATATATAAATGTTTCCCGTTCATGTATGAATATTTCCTTTTAGTATTGTTGTCAAAGGGCATAAGATTTTGAAAACCCTTTCTTGAGGTCAACTTTGTAAAACTGTGTAAAGGTAATCGTAATTTGGCCTGACCCCAGGATAATATGGACATATATGAAAAGTTTTGATTGAAATTAAAGGTGATTAACTCACAAATACTCTGAATAAGGTATGAATTTTACATTTATTGAAACTCAAAGATTCACAGGTAAATGTTACAAGGTATTATATTTATTAATCAAAGATGTCACAGGTTAAATAATTTTTTTAATTCATAAACCTCCCTAGTTCCCTCCTTGATTTCAGGGGTTCATACTTACCAAATATTATTATCTACACATTTATTCAATTTTAAAGATTGTCACAGGTCAAAAGTATCAATTTGCGCTACATTTATTGTCATCAAAGATGTTCTCAATAGTAAATATCAATTATTATATTTACCCAATCAATAAAGATGTACAGGTAACATATTACATTATTTATTTACATTAGTCATTCAAAGATGTCACATTGGTATTCAATCGACGAATCTACATTGATTATGTCACATGAAATAACTGGCACAGGGTAATATCAATTATCCTAGATTCAACTAATATCATAGATGTCGACCAGATCTAAACATCAATTTTGAAAATTAAACCTTTTACTCATGGACCAAAATGACACATTACCTTTTGTAGATTATACATTTGTATGTGTGGTAAAGAACTGTATTTTGCAGGCAATGTTTTACATGTATTTAGGGTCTACACCCTGTTTGAACAATTGTTGTATACAACATATTGTAAAATGACAAAGGTAACAGTGTATACCCTCCTTTGTATGTAGTCTTATGGGTTACACACCCATTGGCTGGACCTCTTGTTTTCCACAGACTGTTTGTAAGACACATTGGCAAAAATAGTTCTAACTATTTTTGACTCCAAGAGCTTACTGAAGCCATTGGCAGCAGATTTCAGGTTTCTTGGCAAGACTTTGTGGATCTGAAACTAAATGTTTTGCGCATAATACACTTGACATATTTACATTGCAAATACAATGTAGGCCTTTCATGTAAAATTCACTGGTGAGTGAAGGGACATGGAAAAATGAAGATAAACTGCTATGTTTTGTATGAGTTGTCCTTTTCTTTTCCTCCCCATGTCAATATTGAATGCATGATTAGGGGAACTTCACATTTAATTTGCTCGTTTGCCTTAGCAGAAATATGCTGCCATTGTCAAAGTTTTGTAATGTATATTGGTCACTGTGTAACATTTGTGCTTAGATTTGTTTTACCTTGAATTGAAGTTTAAAACATGAAACCCTACAAAGTTTAAATGGTACTTTTAACTTTAATGTAATAAGACCTATTCCTTACATTCTGACAAAATCCAAATGTATTCTTTCTGTAACATGTTAAATTTTTCCTTTTTATCATTTGTACAAAATGCAATTGACAATTTATAGGGAATTGTTGTCGATTGTTTGTGATTCAGAATTACATGAAATTTATTTCATGCAAACTGTCAATGGTATACCTTTATTACACGCTATAACCAGACAATTAGCACTTAAGCACATTCTTTGCATATTCCCATTCCTGTTGGCCATCTTGTTAACCTATTGGTATGCAATTCTCACAACTAGGGAATCCCTTTCTTACTTATGAGAAACAATCAAAGTACTGAAAGTACTGAAAACAATTGCAAGTAAAAGAAAATTTTTAATGAAAATCAAATGTCATTTTCATAATTGAATGAAATACATGAAAAACGTATTTGTTCATTGTTTTATTGCCTATTTTCCTGATTGAAACGTCATAGAAAGTACATGTATTATTTAGTGAAGCAGGTCCACAAGCTTTGAAATTTTTTTGAATTAATGTATATATGTTTTTTATATCAAATGTTGCATTGATCTTTTTAATAATTTGACCATATATTGAAATTGTTTTAATTATGTATTTGTAATTGAAACAAATTCAATGAATGCATACAAGGACTTTTGAAGAAAGTAACAGTGTTATCCATGTATAAATTTTTAGTTTTGTAAATAGTGACTTACAAAATGACCTACAATGTAAAGACTAGTAATTCTGACATAACCCTATTGCAAAGCAGACTGTGACAGTTTTATAAAACATATAAATGGTAACAAAAAATATTAAATAGCCAAATTACAAGATATTTTGTTTTTACCGGAAAATCTAAACGTTGATCAATTACGATATTCAGGCATTTGGTACAGTTATGCTGTATTTTTTCCAAAGATCACGTGACGTAACAATATGGCTCGAAAATTCACTGATTGAGTTGGTGAAACAAATTTCAAAGAATTGCATTCTATTTTGACAATACTGTAAGACAATTTGAATAGTTCTTAATATAGAACAGAAATTTTTTTACTAGTAATTTAGTTTAAAGGGCCACATGTTGTGACATTTTGATAATTGTGGTAACATTTCTAATTGTCTTTTTTAATTGTTTTCATTTCCATTCGAATGCAAATTTTAAAGTCATTCTGGGACTGAAATTAACAAGATCTTTAATCTAATCCTTTAAATTGGCTATATGTAAACAGATGTCATTACTGTCCTTTATTGTGTTGACCACATTCACAACTGTATCTGAACGTCAATATATTCAATAGTGTAATTTGTTAATCCTTGCCGAAACTTGTTAGAATAACGGCAGGATTACGTCTGAATTTTTAACAAGTGTCGGCAGGATTAGCAATATGTGCTTTTTTATTTCAGGCTATTAACCCCTTTATATATATTAAGACTTTTCCTCAGAATTCCAATTCGATTAATAAAATTAAGTATTTTCTGCTGCCGTAAAATTAAGTATTTTTCTGTTTACCGCTTCGTGGGTCGTGGACGGCGTGAGGTCTTGACGGGCCGGCGCGAATAACAGAGGTAGTCAGTGTCCAGTCACAATTACCCAACTTCGTTACGTGCAACAGAGGGCTATTTATTGCTACATTGTCGGAGGTTTGGGAATCGCCAAACTTTTTTGGCCATGGCGATGAGCGACGGTGAAATTAACAGATTTCGGCCGGCGTTTTCCTGGAGGTCGGCGATAGAATTAAGAGTTTTTCATTCCTGCGTTTATATATTCAAACAGTGGTTTCTGCGTTTTTTTCTCAATGTTTCTGCGCTAATATTAACACATTTCGTTTCGCTTTCGTCTCTCGTGAGCCGGGCGCGCCGAAGCCGTGACGGTCGCCGACAACAAATTCGCACAGGCCGGCCCATAGCACACACAGGTTAAAACTTTAAACCTACCCAACTTTACCTTGTGCCTGTGAAACGAGACTATACAGGTACGATACAGCCGCCAGCCGATTGTACCTGTAAAATAATTATGTTTACAATGTCTCTTTTCCCCCTTTAAATAATACATAATATCCTCAATTATCCTATTCTCCCTATCTTGTGTTTGTTTTCTTTCCCGCGTCTCGTCATTTGAGCTATGCATTTTGCACCTTTTTTTCTTTTTTCGGAAGAGTTCCGATACGAGCGGTTACTAACAAATTAATTACTGTCTTAGCCAGTTAAATCAAATGTAAAACTGTCTATGTTAAATGTGTAATAGGCTAGGTGTCGCTATATGATTGGTGTGTTTAAAATATTGTGTAACAAATCTTTGACAATAATGTGTTTTGTTATGTGCAATTACATGTAATGTATAGTCCTTCTCACACAAATTTATGAATGGTTGAACGATATTAAAATTAAGATCGTTTTTTTCCATAAAATAAATAAAAATATTTTGTTATTGTACAGACGTTTTGAAAAGACTAGATTTTGGGCTGTTGCCTTTAAATTGTAAAATTCTGATTAAGTGTTTTAATATATAATGATTCTGCTCTTCAGGTTGGTGCATAATTGTGAATTTTGATATACATACAACAACTGATGATCATATTCTCTGTTGATAATATTTGATTGAACGTTGTGGGCACGTAATTTTTCCAGAATTATATTTATTGTCTTATTTCTAGCGTTTATATTTCAATGTTCTCTCCGTTTCAAAAACCAATGTTCCTGCTCTCTTTTCTAGTCGATTTATATTACACACCTTTCGTCGCGTGACATCATCGAGCGGAGGTGGGGCCCGGGCGGCGGACGTGATAGGGGGCGGGCCTAGTGGGCCGTGCGGCGCGAGCGAGCGGGCGGTACAGCTGGACTAATCGACGGGAGGGGCGGGTGACGATGCGAAGGATAGTCACACTGGGGGAGTACAAGGCAGGAGCTTATTGTGGTTGTGCACTGACCGTGACGTGGGTAGGCGACGGCTGATTTCCCTTTGATATCCGCCGTGGCAGCCTTTGATGTAGCGGGTATGCTTGCGGAAGGGGGCGCAGGGTTTATCGTCTTACTTTCTGAAGCCGCGGGCCGTCATTTCATGACTGTCATATTATTTTAACGAAAATTTAAGACATATCCTCTAATCTTCTGTCATTATATCAAGTTAGAAACGTTGACGATAATTTATTAAACTTTACATTGTGTTTCGATTGACTCGCTAAGACAAGTATTTGTTGAGAAAAGACGATTTTAGAAAGATATATTGCTGTTGCCTTTAATTGTAAAATGGCTGATTAAATGTTTTAACATAATGACCCTGCTTTTTCAGATTTTCTGAATTTGATGTCGGTTGATATACCCATTACAAAACGACCTGAAATATCATATTCTGTTAATATTTGAGTTGTCAATTGTTGAATGTGAATTTCCTGTATTATTATTTAATTCTGCTTTTCTGTTTACAATGTATCAATCTTCTTCTCCGGTTTATTATTCAATTGTTTCCTGCGTTTGTTTATATTTAACACATATCGACGCTTACATCGAGCTTGCGGTATTCGGCCTCGCGCGCCGAGCCGAGACGCAAGGTAAGCCTGCGGAGTACTATACATGTATATAATCAATAATATACGTATACGTTATATCTACAATTTGAGTTTTTCCGAGTAAAACGTTAGTCTACAAGTTGAGTTGGTTATTCTTCTAGCTTTTATGATGTAGATATTTTTCAGTTTCAAAAAACATTTCCATTTACACCACTTCAAAAAAAAAACAAATTCAAACAAATCTTTAGCATATATTTAAACTTTAGATTAGATAATCAGTTCAATTTGATAGCGATATCAAAATGATGTTTCGTGGTTATCAGTTCCCTGGACTGAGATTTAAATAGCATATTGATGTAAATTTCAGTGTAATAAAAAAAAGTATAATGGTAACACTAATCTTTTTACGAGTAAAAATCCCAAAAATTTAGCATGAATATATCTAGAATCCGTGTTTTTATTTCATTCAAAACTTCTGCTATAACGATAAGTATGATGCAAACACGGCACCGTTTTTGAGTCTTTTTTTTTTAGTAAAAAATAAAATGTGGACGGTTATCAGTTATGTGATATTGGAGTTTACAGTACCGAACAGTCTATACCGAAAATAAATATGTATATTCTATATTAGTTGCCTTTGAAACTTTATCCATAACGTTTACCGTTAAACTAAAAAGCAGTAAATAAAAAGCAGAAAATAAATTACAATTTAAGTACAATCAATGGTATTTCTGATATATGTTCCTATATTACAGTTTTTAAGTGTAGATTTTACCGATTCATTATTTTCAAAATGTATATACTAAATCCTTAATAGTATATTTCATTGTCGACCGTTTTGTATATCATAGTCGAGAGATTTAATAGGTATAGATATATGAACATTTATCGTATAATCCAAAAAGTAACCACATACAGTGGTTCCAATGAAAATTTGAAATTACTCGTATACAGGCATTAAAAATAGATATAATATCTTGTACCTTTTTAAAAATATACTAAAGTGATATTTAAAAATAAGTATATTTAGTGTGATAATGTGGTAACCCTTCTTGTATGACTATACATGTACATTAAGATTCGAAACGGTGAAAATACATGCTTTAGAATTTTTACTAATAACCCCTAAGAAATTACTGAAAGAATTGCTATATGCCACGATTCCGTAATTTACAGTCTAGTCTAGACTGGGATAAATTTTTAAGGTTAAACCTTTAGTTGAAGACTAGTTCTTAGAACCATTTTTGTTTCTGGAATAAGTCATGCTGTCACCTTCCATTTTTGTTTTACCCCTGCGTACGACCTATATATATATAGTGTGTATGTAATATGTATTCTTAGGTATATGATCAGGTATAATTTTATTTCCATTTGCTTTTACATCTCTCATTCTAAAAATGGAGGTGACAATAAAAAAAAATAAAAAAACCTAGATAGCATAGATGTACGGGGGTTTCCATAATTCAAATCACAATCCAATTAACGGATGTCCTAACCTGATTGACAGTAAGACAATAGCAAATACCCGATATAGTCCATCGAATAGCAAATTGCCCGCGGCCAGGTAATTACAGGTGAGTTCGATGAATGTCGTAGATGTAACATGGTAAATAACATCCTGGTCCAAGGTATTACATAACCAACAAACCAAAGGCATGGCTAATGATATATCTATAATGTCGGTGTAATCTACTAGTATATCGATTCTAAAAATTGAAAGCTACCGCACGGTTCTGAAAAAATAGTTTGTTTTGCCTTAATATCTCAATAATTTAGATCTTTTATAATATCGAAAGTAAATTCTTTTTACCACATGTTGAAACGTTTTACGGTATTGTAATAAATGTATCTCGATTTATTGCGGTTAGCAACACACAACACAATGTTTGTAATGATAAAATTCATCGGTGTGTACGTATGTCAAGCATCATATCCTTGATGCTTTAATCAAGAATTTCTTCAATTGTTACTAAAATTTCATTCTACAGTCACAAACTTTGCAATTCACAATGTATCAAAGATACAGACTACAGAGAAAAATATTATTTAATTAAAAGCGTATTCCGTTGCTGAACTCCTCGACAAAAAAATCGGAAACTTTTATTTCTGTGTGGATTTTCTTTCATAATTACAGACGAAGATACCTGCTATTAGAGCACAAATTAGAGTATTTGAAACATAATCGAAATTTCACTCTTTTAGTTATTTATATTCGAGACAAAAGTTTATTGTAGAAACGATTAACTTCACTCAAAAGTAATCATAAAAAAAATCTTTGATCGGCTTTTCTCTGTGACCGTCGATGTAAGTGATAGAACACATCAGTTAAAGTACAGCAATAAGCAATAACCACGGACTATTGTGACGTCACACGGTTTAGGGCTAGAAAATATGCATAATCGGGCGGTCAGAAAATTTGACCTCGATATCGGCGGTTTACAGGTTATTCCGGTCGCGCGCGGCACGGAGAGGTTTCTACACGGTCTAATAAAGCCATTTCCAGCATGAAAACTGAAATTATCATTTTTGACTGCACAAATCCTTTAAATATATCATGGAATTATAAATGCTTATAAAACCACGGTATAAATCCTTGTATATATGTAATCGTGTTTCCGTATTTTATTAACACTTTTTGAACTTGATTTAGGCCTAATAGTTATCCAGGACTACCGCACCATTTTATCATAATAAAAAAAAGTAAATGTGTAACAGATACCGAGTGCCCGGATGTACTGTTACGTGAATCTCCTAAAATTGCTGAACTTATGCAAATATGGAGCCGTGGGTGTGTCAATGATTATATATATATGAAAGTCAAGTGAATGTATTATATATGCCAATTTCATAAATAACTGTACTGAAACCACCCCCCCATTTTTGTATCCCTCCAACATCGTCAAAAGTATCATTAAAGGAATTTATAAGTGGAGAACTGGCTCTTTTTACCCTACTAAACACCACGCGGTAACGCTAGACCAAACCGGGAAACTCGAGAGTCTCCAATACGAAACAACCAATGTAAAGTTAATAAAATTTCACAACCGTTTAGTACTTGCTTTAAGGACGGAAGATTTAGAAGATATGTCTTAAAATTTTTGTTAAAAAAATACGACAACTCATGAAATGACGCTTCAGAAAGTAAGACGGTAACCCTCGCACCCACAAGCTACATCAAAGGCTGCGCCGGCGGCGGATATCAACGGAAAATCAGTCGTCGCCCAACGTCACGGTCAGTACACAAACGCAAAGCTCCTATACTCGTCGTACTTGCCCAAAACCCCAGCGTCACTTATTCACCTTACATACTGGTGTTCTTGGTATCATCAAGGATGTATTTTAGACAAAAAATCCTTAGTATCATATTATCATCATATTATAAGCGACCGCGGTGTGAAAAATGTGCTCACAGAAATTAGACATACACTACATATGAAACTATATATACTATGGTCTCATTAAATTATTAGGTAGCTGTATGACTGTGTTTTCTGGTATTAAAAATCATACACATATGATCGCGCATTTGAAAAAGTGTATACAACTATCGTCCGGGTCGTCGCCATTTTTTCTCACTTCGAGCTCCCCAAAATGCATACGCATCCCCTTCGTAAACCCCGCAGGGTACCGCTAGCTAAGCTCCTACCTACCCGTGGGTGTCAGGATGGCCCAATAGGGCAAGCCATATAAGCTAAAATTTTGTCTCCACGGCGTCCATTATCTGTGAAGTTAATTTAGTCGGATGACACGTGTGCGGTACACAGTACAAGCCTGAGAGGTGTATGTACAGGTAATATAATTCACCTGACAGAGAGAGAAGAACATATACTGGCAATAAGTTTTTTTTTTGTGTAAAAGTTCATTCTTTGTAAACCCCCATTAAAGTGTACTGGGTTAAAAAGGGTCTTCCCAAACTTCACTGACAATTCAAGTCTCTTGTCTTTCGTTGATTAGCATTTTGAGCTATATAATTTTTACCAAATATATAGCACAGTGATCGTTCATATGATATTTTATGTTTATCATAGTGACGTTGTGTATCGATTACGTCACGCACTAAATATAGCCTTGAAAAAAATTTGCTAGCTGCGCGTTGGTCGGTTTGTGTTGACACAATATTCCCATGTTAATATTGTATTTTAATGGTGTAATAAATAACATGCCAGCTATGATAACTCCCAGTAACTGGGTTTTCGAAAGGTGTGCTCTTAAACTGAAAATTGTATGAAAATTCTGTTATTATGTGACCTTCTTATTAGTGCTTTATTCGATTCGTGCCATGACGGTTCATCAGGATATTTATTCAAACCAATATTATTTCACTTTTGTGTCTCTTTTTTTTAGAAATAAGATATGAGAATTAATACAGACATCGGTATATCCCGATGTCATTTCCTATAACGAGTTGTACATAGAAGCTAACACATAATCCCCAGCTAACCTGTTGCTCTCTCACACACCGACGCTTATCGCACCTCTCTACTCTACTTAAAGACGTTTTGTAAGTCCTTGGTCCAGTGATAGTAATATTAGGAAAAAAAAAAAAACCTTTTTAAAGATATTTTTTAGGTGTAAGACGAGCGTCACGAGTATAAAAAAAATGGCATACTGAATTCAGAAACGTATAAAAAATTAATGTATGTCCGTTAAGTTTCAGATTCAATAAGTGTTAATCGACAAAAGAAATAATAATTTTAAAAAAATTCGTTTTAAACCCTCACTACCAATTATGTGTCACTGTCATATGAAGAAATATACACGTTTTTATTTATCATTTAAAACCAATCGATTAATACAGCTCCTTGTACTAACTCTCCTACTGTCGTATCCAGAGTAACCTCGTCTTTGAAGACACAAAAAGAAAATCAAACATGTCCAAGCTACAGTTCGCTTCGTTGTAATAACATAGCCTGGGCATGTGGTCCTCGTACTTAGGTTATAGTAAAAACCTTTACCATAACACTGACTAATTAGCAAAGACAGTATATCCACCATTGTTTATTTAAGACAAACAAGTAATTATTGTAACATCAAATCGAAAATAAAAACAATTTATAAAAAAGTTTACGAATTAATAGCTCAAATGACGAAGACGCGATGAATAAAATAACAACTGTATAATTTTACTGTCGTGTATAGGATATTAATGGTACAATTTGTATTTTTTTAAGGGTGGGAAAGATAATTGTACGACATAACATTTCTTCAAAATCGGCTGCGCGGCCTGTAATCACTGTAAGTCCTCGTAATCAAAACATATTTCCCGCCATGTAAAAGCCGTGTGCCTCGGTCTGACAATAAGAATTAAGCTATTTATTCGTATGTAGTAACCGACCGAGTGTTAAGTATTAGCGCAGAAACATTGGAATATAAACGCCAGAAAACATTGAGAATCGATAAACGCAGAAAACATTGAATATAACGCGAAGTAAGGAAAGAAATCAATACTGGGAATTACGTGCCAGAAAGTAATTCAAGATATTACCAGAATATGCGATATCGGTTCGTTTTAATGTATATCAAATCAATTCAGCAAACCTGAAAAGCAGATCATTATGAGGTATAACACATTAATCAGCATTTAAACAATTAAAGGGCAAGGCCAACAAATCTGCAAAACGTCTGGTAAATAACAATATTTAATTCATATTTATGGAAAACGATCTTATTTTTATTATCGTCTAACAGATTCAAATTTGTGAGAAGAAACTATACATACATGCGCATTTGCACATAATCAAAACACATAATTTGTTTTGTCATAGGTTAATCCCGTCTGTGTATACACATATTTATTATTAACACTTATCCTAAGACAGTATAAGATTCCTTGTGCAGTTACCGCTCATATCGGAACTCTTCCGAAAAAAAGATGCAAAATGCATAGCCAAATGCGAGACGCGGGAAAGAAAAACAACAAAATATACATGCGGAGAATAGGATAATGAGGGTACATGTATTTTTGTTAAAGGGAAAAGAAATTTGTAGACATAATTGCTTTTCAGGTACAATCGGGGGGGCCGGCTGTAAGTACTGTAATCTCGTATCATAAGGTAAAGTTTACCCGTGTAAGCCGTGTGCTCGGACCGTCATGCTCGGCGCTCCCGCATGTCGATTTAAGCGACGAAAATGTGTTAATAAATAGCGCGAAACATCTGAATATAAACCAGAAACGTGAATATAAACGCAGGAAACCTTGATTATAATCGCAGAAATAAATAAAATACTGAATTACGTGCCACAAAGTACATCTAATATTACCAGTAATATGATAATCGGTTCGTTTAAATTTATAATCAAAACAATTCGAGCTAACCTGAAAAGAAAGCAGATCATTATGTATAACACTTACTCAGCAATATTACAATAAAGGCACAGCAAAATACTTTCAAAACGTCCTGTAAATAACAAAAATTTATTTATTTTATGGAAAACGATCTTATTTTAATTATCGTCAACAATTCAAATTTTGAAAGAAAATACATGCAGTGTAATTGGCACATAATCAAACGCATACTGTTTTTTTGTCCATATTAATCCCCGTGTAATATACACATATTTTACACATAACCTAGACAGTTATTCATTTGTTACCCAGCTCGTAACTGTAACTCTCCGAAAAACAAAAAAGAAGAAAAAGAAAAAAAAAGAAAAAACATAAGAAGTAAAAAAAAAACAAAAAAAAAAAAAAACAAAAAAAAAAATAAAAAAAGAGAGAAGAAGAACAACAAAAGGGTGCAAAATGCATAGCTTCAAAAGACGAGACGCGGAAAGAAAACAACACAAGATAGGGAGAATAGGAATAATGAGGATATATGTATTTTTACAGGGGAAAACAGAAGTTATAAACAAGTAATTATTTATACAGGTAACAATTCGGCTGGCGTGCTGTACGTACTGTAAGGTCTCGTTTCACGCAGGTAAAGTTTACCTGTGCTAAGCCGTGTGCTCGGCCGACACGCATCTGGCTCCCTCAGCAGTCGATGTAAGCGACGAAATGTGTTAATATTAGCGCAGAAACATTGAATATAAACGCAGAAACACTGAATATAAACGCAGAAACTCTTAATTCTATCGCCGAATCTGTTAATTTCACGTCGCATCGGAAAAGTTTGGCGATTCCCAACCTCCGACAAATGTAGCAATAAATAGCCGTGCACGTTAACGTAGTTGGGTAAATGTGACTGATACCCTCTGTTATTCGGCCGTCAGCCGTCACGACCCACGGCGGACAGAAAAATACTTAATTTTACGGCAGAAATACTTAATTTTATTAATCGAATTGGAATTCTGAGGAAAACTCCTTAATATAAAGGGTTAACATATGCGTAATCTGAATAAAAAAGCATTCTGCTGTGTATTCTAACAAGTTTCGGCAAGATTCCATTTTGCCGAAACTGCCCCCATGTTCAGAAAAATTTAATACAAGTACTGGTTCACCTTCTGGATGTTTGGTGGCCGTTACAATCCATGCAGAACTCTATGACTATTACAAGTTTGACGGACAAGACGGACGACAGACGACAGGAAACGCCGCGCCATTAACTCACACCGTTTCGGGCCAGGTGAGCTAAAAGGGTTACCAGTGATGTTAATGGCGTATATGTCTGGCAAATTAAGGCTTTGTATCGCTCACCCTCTGCCAAGTAATGTTCGTAATACATGATCATTGTTTCTTTCTCTGAAGAAATTTTAAAGATTTAACACAAATTTCCCTATTGGTACAAAGTCTGTTACCCTTCCCCCAAGGATCAATATTTCTGGCCAAAATTTCCATGCCAGAACTCTATGACTATAGTAGCAATTTAAAGGCTTTACCTACTATCTATTCTCCCCTATTGGGACCCCACCCCTCCAGCAACCCATCGGGGTCAGAGACCAAAATTTATACAAACTCTGTTTCCCCTTCCCCCAAGGATGGTTTTGGCCCCGAATTGGTTTAAATACCATAAAGAACTCTATACAAACACTTTTTCTTCCCTTCCCCCCCAAGGATGTTTTTTGGCCGACGAATTTGGTTTAATACCATAAAGAACTCTTTGATGACTAAGTAGCTACTTATAAGGATTTTTACGCTCTATTTCTTCTATTTGGGTCCCTGCCCCTCCAGCCCCCGGGGGGTCAGAGTGAAAATCTATACAAAACTCATTTCCCCTTCCCCCAAAGGATGTTTTTGGCTGAATTTTTGTTAAATACCATAAAAAGCTCTATGACTAATAAGCGATTTAAAGAAAATGGTGTTAATGATATCCAGTATAATTTCTTTTGAAAATTGAAAAATAAATTTCCCATCAAAATCGCTCTGTAAATGGGAAGAAAATCAATATATATTAATGGAATCCTAATATGTCCATCCCGGCCGGTTTCTTCCCGGAGCCGGGCTATCAGTGCAGTTAAATCTTTAACGCCATTGCATAAACATCTCCGTAGTAAACAAAACATGGCTACAGCAGAGTTTTGAACCAAAAGGTTTTCCACCAAAACAACTGACTCCCCTAAAAATGCGAAAGGAAAGGCAATGGAGAGTAGCGACAATACCAACATACGAGCTCGGTAAAACCTTATGAGGCATGGAGAGTGTTAATACAACTTGTTATTAGTGAAGAGAACCAGTTCCAAACGAGCATGCAGATCCACAACACATAACTGTACCCTACTACCCGGTAGACACTGCCCTGCTCAGCTGATAGTGAGTTTTATTTTGATCATTAAGTAATTATAAGTCCCTAGCTATAATATTTCAATGAAACGAAGTGGTCACATATGGTTCACATGTTTCATACCTGTTCCCAATTCATGTAAAACAAAAAGCCAAGTAAAAATAGTGGTTCACTTTCGTGTGGCCTCTTTAGGGGTAATTGCCTGTATATTTATAAAAATGTACCGTCGTCGTAATGCATGTGACAGTTCTAGAATGCAAACCGCTAGTGTGCAATACCATGCTAAGATTTGTTTCAATTTATCTTATAATATTATGCTACCTCGTCAATTCATACACTTACGTGTGTATATTTATCAGATATTTAATTTGTTAATCATAGTTCTGTAATATTGTTCTCACTGGTAACCCAAAATGTATTATCTTAGCCAAAACTTGTTAGAATAACGGCAGACCACTAATACTTAATTTTTAACAAGTTTCGGCCAGATTAAAACAATATGTACTTTTTTATTCATTGTTTAACCCTTAATATTAGGACTTTTTCCTTAGAATTCCAATTCTATCAGAAAAATTAAGTATTCTGGCCGTTAAATTAAGTATTTTTTCTGTCAGCTGTCCGGCGCCGTGGACGGCCGACTAACAAAACCATCATAGTCTTATTCAGTTTACAATGTCCCACGCTTGTTTACAGTGCAATGGCTATCTAATGCTACATAGTTCGGGAGGTCAAACTTTTCCGATGCGACAGTGAAATTTAACCACATTCGCGCGATAGACAAAATTAAATATTTCGTCGTCTTATATTAATACTTCTTCTGCGCGAACAGATTAAACAGATTATCTGGCTGAACGTTGGTACTTATCGAGCGGATGGTGCGGCGGAGCGGTGGCGTCGCCGAGGCCGTTAGCGGGGCCGGGAGGGGTGGTTGGGGGTACACGCGGGAGGGGAGGGGGGGGACAGCAGCGGTGTGCTTGGGAGAGTGGCTCAGTTCGGAGGGCGGAGGGGGGGAGGGGTCTCAGGGGGAGAGGATCGGCGTCGTGGTTGGTAGGGAGAGAGTTATGAGATGGTTGGGGAGATCAGGGGGGATATAGGGGTTAGCCTAAGA
This sequence comes from Argopecten irradians, assembly GCF_041381155.1. Taxonomy (NCBI): domain Eukaryota; kingdom Metazoa; phylum Mollusca; class Bivalvia; order Pectinida; family Pectinidae; genus Argopecten; species Argopecten irradians. The sequence continues at coordinate 47,395 of NW_027187535.1, read as the reverse complement.
CTGTGCGTAGGATCTCGAGAGCTCAATTAGATAGTATGAGATTATATACACATGCTTGCTACTCGAATCGTAAACAGACCATACATCATATGCGACTATGAGATATAGAGGATCAGGTTCATTACGACAGGGGCATGTGGCTAGCTAGCACAAACGGTATTATCTTACGAGATCTCTCTCTCTTCCACTACACTATTGTATAGTCAACGGGTTAGCAATAGCCTGTTGTCTGTATTATTATGGTATATGTATATGGTTGAGCTCTACGCGAGCACACACATTCTTGCTACACGAGATGTTGTGCGATACACACAATCTCGTACAGTTTATCTGATTTCACAACTATGTTTACTCTTCTTCAACACGCGCAAGGTTTCCTGTCACTGAGACTACGGATATCGCGTGGTCTCACAAACTCTTTTATTGGAATGATAATCTGCTGGTCTGATGGTCATAGGAGGGTGTCATTGTGTTCGGTCCGCGCACATAAGCGTGACATAGAGGCGGGGCCCAGCCGTATTTGGTTCTTCTAGTATGTTTCGGGACAGGATGCGGTAACGAAGCTCAGAACAAACGATGCGAGGAGACAACAGAGAGTATACTCATAGGGCCTGGACGTTGTATCTCTGACAGGTGCATGAAACTTATCCTCAGCGATGTAGAAGACTACGTTTTCACGATATACACGCAAGTACAGAGTAAGAAACTTGTCATATCTAATTTTTAGATTTAAACTATAGATCATCTCTAGAATGATTAGTGATAGAATGGGATTCATTAGAAAATCAGACTCATAATTGACACATGAGGAACGTTTATAGCGATTGATGTATAACTACTTCTTCTAACCCAAAATTTTGTGCTTCATCTTAGAGAAACGGGTACAGCTTAGTCTACACTACACCTTGATCTATCACATGCTAGTGCTCTCTGCACACATTGACGTATTATTTAATGCTGACATATCTGTAGTGAGCGTCAGATTACACATGTAAGACTTTTTCAAGAGGGGAGGGTAGGCGACATACAACGAGTGATGATAAATTACCTAGCAGGTATCTCAGTAGACATGTCACATTACATCGTGATGAGGATCACGTCTTGTGTGTCACGAGAGTACATACGGTAGGAAAGATACCACAGCACAGGCTGGCTCTGACTATGCACGAGGATTAGATATGATAACTGTGATCTAAAACTAGCTGACAGTAGGATCAAGAAACAATATGTGAGAGACACAAGGTGGTATGATATCATTAGTTATTTAGTTTATACATCCCCTGACATAGACGTGTGAGCTACTATAGTCTTATTACTCGTACTAAAAATGGCTATTTCTCGTACGACACATTTTCGTTCATATAACTATCAGAGTCACTATTGATGTCGGAGTTCAACAATATAGATAGAGAGGCCGTCTAATCTACACCCGTACATCAGAGAGAAACCTGATCTGAACATTCAGGCGCGACATCAGGTCTCATAATCGCGGCGGGTGAAGAGGAAGTGTCGGAGGAGCGATGCAGACCCGCATATGATGAACCCACCAAGATCCAGAATTATCCATCAATGCCTCTCTAGTCAGGCTGTGCGTATTAACTCTTATCTGCTAAGCAGACTAGAGAGTACTGGTAGGAGGATACTTTCACACACAAACTGAAACATATCAGACTAGACTGGGAGGTGAACCACACATAGAGAACAGGTAGGTGGATGGGGGAGATGGATTGACGTCGGACACACACACACACACAGCGCAATTCACACACACACACACAAGACACTGGATGAAACACACACAGCAAACACACACACACAAAGGTTTACTCGATCGGATAGGTACATGGTATTGTTCGCTCATCTCACATTGCCTTTCTCTTGTGGCGCGATCTGTTAGGACGTCATTTGTTTTGAGGTGGATCCAACACACTTGCACGGCTATCAAGCGAAAGTACTCAGCTGCCACTCGACCATGCTCACTTCCTAGACGCTTCACAACATACTGTGATCTTTCAATGACAGACCATGTATCTATCGCTTGATGCGCCTTATAATATTCAGTCTGACACGTATCGAATCTAAGTCCTGATAATCAACAGGGTCTCTGATACAAATACTTAAAGGATTACAATGGTTGTTTTTGGTTTCTGCATCGCTCACATGTACCTGAGAACTGAATGTATCTATGTTATCACGTGAGAACTCATCTTGTGATTCTAGTCTACATTAGCACACACACACGAACGTATATGCATACACGCAGTTCAGCATCTCTACAAGCATATTCACCAGATGTAACATCATCTTAGAGCAATCTGATGCCTATATACATGAATAACATGTAGCAGTCATATTTCTTACAGATGTAACATATATATACAATGCACTTACTATGTATAAAGTCTCACACATACACTATCTATGTGAGATACTGTATATGTGTTGTGAATTAACAGTGCTTATCTGTCATTTTTCTAGAATATCAAAGTGGTCTCCACAGACGAGAGCGCGCGCGAGTACTCGCAGGAGTGAGATGGGGGGAGGGACAAGGGGAGGGGTGTTGGGGGGTTGGGGGGGGGGGGGGGAGGGGTAGAAAGCAATGAAACACAATCCTTTTAGAAAACAAATTAGGTGCGTAAATTAAATGCTCGGACCATATCATTGAGTAATACAAAGAACTTTTATACTTATACAGTTGAGGTCTGGTGAGTTTAATGAACTTATTAATCAGTTATCAATGTTTCTCAAAAATAGCGAAGAATATCTGCGACTCCCACGCCTCAACTCATTTGCACACCAAATTGCCCACCCGAGCCCCATGGTTTACAGGACCGCACACACCCCTCCTTGTCATGAAATAACTATCCACCCAGCGTGAACCTATGAACGACCTTTCTGTTCCTGTCAAACTTATCAGTACTGGTCATACACGTGTGCAGCCACGCGTAAACTGTAATATGTGTGTGTTTTATTTCAGTGACTGCGGACCAAATCGAGTTACCAACTCCCCATGTTTTCGTGAGGTATGACCCCGTTGTTCTTGGTCACGCTAGAACCCCGCGGCGATCTACATGTCAAGCCAACGCAACCGTATTAGTTCTCAGGTAACTTTCTGAGTACGACTTAGCCAATTTTTCGTTATGGCTTCGTTGAATGGCCACGCGTGTGATTTGCAGAGTTGCCGCTGGTGGTTAATCGCCAACCTTTGTCCATGGCCCGTAAGCATGAGGTTAAAAGAGAAATTTTAGTGATAGATTGGATTAAATATCCCTCTTGCTAAATAACATTTTTGTGATATATCGATTTTCATTTTTTTATATTATATATATATATACACAATTAACCAGGCAATTTCACGGTAAAAATATGTATATAACCAGAAATATAGTTCCATAAAAGCACACGATACAATATAAGACGTAACGCAATAAGTCGGTGGATTTTATGGAGGAGTACAGAAAATTTGTAAAGTGAGCTTGACCAAAAGACATAACGGCCCGGAGTATAAAATAATATGTATCATTACTGGGTTTGCGCTGGGTGTTCCATAAATGAGGTCTTCAGATTGAATGGGGTCCTTTTTATACATCCTTGATATACAAAGTTCATCTGTTCATTTTTTTTTATTTCAAGTTTTATACAATCTATTGATCAATCTAAATGATTCAACCTGCAGGCCGATTATAAACAATCAGGTAAAAAGTGGTTGCAAAAGCATTTAGTGTTTCATGTACATCGACAAAACACACCAAATTAATGAGAATAATTAAAACAGATGACATGGATCGTTTAGCTGTACTTTTTTTTTTGTAGATTTACAACTTTATCCTTGCGTGTTCAATCGATACAATCCATTAATATCTTCATGCGCGCTAAAATTCCTTCCACAGTAAAACAAATTGTGAGTCCATATTCGTCATATCTTCTAGGTCCAAAATCTGCTGCATAAAGTCCATGAATACATTATTGTTTTTGTCAAAACTGCATACTACTTTTAAAATAACTGCTCCGTTAAATCAGTATCGTTTAGTACAGTAGTTGAGTGATGACATGCTGTGAGAACACGTGGACGACATTACATCTTTTGTTTATCCGTACAATTAATTGAAAGAAGTCTACAAATAAAATTACAATTCAAGATAACCTGACTGGCTATAATGTTTAAAATTGTCTGAAAAATGAACATTATTCTTTATGAAAAATGCCACCGTGCCTCATGGGCTATGTCATGAATACTATTACCCAATCACATAACAAGCGTACCTTGATAGGTATTAATTGACTCCGCCCCTTGTCATCACTTCTCTCACTGAATCTTGACAGCCACCCGACTTCAGTAACAAGACCTGGGGGCCCAGTTGGGGGTCGTTTTTTTTCTGTGGGCTTAGTCGTCTATCTTCATAATTTTGAAGGGGGACTTCTAACACGACCATGAAGATTTGTCTCGTACTGTTTTAGAGCTAATATTTCGTGATGACATAGTGACCTTGATGATGCAACATATCGATTTGATGTGGTCCAAAGCTAGCTCGTGGAGTGACCGCATTTGTGTTAGGTACTTGAACACAACTAGAAGTGACTGGTTAGCTTGACAAATTTGGACGTGTATATACTAACCTAAGTAAAAGTAAGACGGTAACCCTCGCACCCATAAGCTACATCAAAGGCTGCGCCGCCGGATATCAAAGGAAAATCAGTCATCGCCCAACGTCACAGTCCGTGCACAAAGACAAAAGCTCCTGCGCCGTACTTGCCCAAAACCAGATACATATACATATACATATATGTTTCTGCCAAAACCCAGTGTGACTTATCCACCTCATATACGTCCTTGCCACAACCAATCGAAAAATTATCAACTTAGGTGAAATCAAGGAACAGAATATCAATCTAATACAAACTAATCAAGATAAAGAGACAGAAACTTCTGAATCACAGAACAAAGCCATGTATACAAGGTGGGTAGACAAGCTTTACAAATTAGAAATTGGTAAAAATTAACACATGAACTTATGTCGTATAATTTCATTTATTTCAAGATTAATCCTCTTCAGCTGATAAATTTTGCATCATAACGTACAGCCTGGTATTTTCTTCTTCGATCTTCTTCTCTGGTCTTACGATATCTGAAACAAGAACCTCGGACAGCATTTAATTAGTATCAACACAATTCACATCAGTACAAACAGTAATTCATATTTTACCGCTCGTATCAGAACTCTCCTGAAAAAAGGTTGAAAAATGTAACTGTATATTTGTGAGAAAAATAAAGAAGTTTTTTTGCATGCATGACGTAAACATAAATATCACAGGGGTAGTCTACAATTGGATAGCTTGGCCCGTTCCACAAACCTAATGTTTACCTGTGCAAGCCGTGTGTACTCGGCCGTCACGGCTCGGCGCGCCCGGTCGATAATTACCAGACGTCAGTCAGATAATCTGTTAATCTTCGCGCAGAGAGTATTAATATAACCGACGAAATATTTATTCTATCGCCGAATGTGTTAATTTCACTGTAGCATCGGAAAAGTTTGACCCCGACTATGTAGCATTAGATAGCCGTGCACGTAAACAAAGGTGGGTGTTTGTAACTGATAGCCTCTGATGGTTTGTTAATCGGCCGTCACGGTGCCGACAGCCGACAGAAAAATACTTAATTTAACGGCAGAATACTTAATTTTTCTGATCGAATTGGAATTCTAAGGAAAAGTCCTAATATTAAGGGTTAACACTGAATAAAAAAGCACATATGTTAATTCTGCCGAAACTTGTTAAAAATTAAGTATTCTGCCGTTTATTCTAACAAGTTTCGGCAAGATTAATACATTTTGGGTTACCAGTGTTCTGGTATACACAAACATAATCATTATTGTATGTAGGATTTAGGTGAATTGGTAAAATGATATTGTCTATGTTCTGGTATACACATACATGTATGTGGGTTTTAGCTTGTTCTTAAGATATATTTTGGAGGACACATACAGTATTATTTCTCGTCATAATGAATAAATAGTGTTTGCTATTATTACAACTGTACCTGGTTCATGTATACATGTACATTGTATATGACAGACTTCACAGAGATGAAATGTACTGCAGCCATGTATCATTTATAATTATTCTGATTTTTGTTGGAACTAAATCATTAATTTAGTATCTTTGTCGAAACAATATTTTGATTCTATCAAATGCATCAGTGACACATTCACAACTTGTAAAATGTTTTATCTTAAAACAAGAGGCCCAGAAGGCCTGTATCGCTCACCTGGTTTGTAATGCCAAGTAATGTTCTGAATACAGGTTCATTGTTTCTTTTCTGATGAAATTTGAATATTTACCTTTAAATCCCCTATTGGGCCCTGCTCCTCCTGTCCCTGGGGGTCAGAACTAAAATTTATACAAGTTCTGTTCTCCCAAAGATGAGGCCAAATTTGCATGGTTACAATCAATGCAGAACTCTAGGACAAGTAGCGATTTATAGGATTTACCTCTATTTCCCTATTGGGCCCCGCCCCTCCTGCCCCCAGGAGGTCAGACCCAAAATCTGGTTACAATCCATGTAGAACTCTATGACTAGTAGCGATTTAAATGAAATGTTGACGGACAGACGACGCGCCATGACAAGCTCACCTGCCTTTCGTGCCAGGTGAGCTAAACAAGAGGCCCAGAGGGCCTGTATCGCTCACCTGGTTTTTTATGCCAAGTAATGTTCTGAATACAGGTTCATTGTTTCTTTTCTGAAGGAATTTAATATTAACCTCTAAATCCTCTATTGGGCCCCACCCCTTCTGCCCCAGGGGGTCAGAGCCAAAATTTATACAAGTTCTGTCCCCCTTCCCCCAAGGATGTTTGTGGCCAAATTTGGTTACAATCCATGCAGAACTCTAGGACAAATAGTGACTTATAGGATTTACCTATATTTTCCCTATTGGGCAACGTCCCTCCCTGCCCCCGGGGGGTCAGAGCCAAAATTTATACAAGTTCTTTTCCCCTTTCCCCAGGATGTTTGTGGCCAAATTTGGTTACAATCCATGCAGAACTCTATCACGATTAGCGATTTAACCCTTTGAGTGCCACAATACTTACCATTATACCATATGGATAATCTACATTAAATTTGACTCTTTTGACTACTTTGAAAACTTTTGTTCTATTGATTATAACTTTGCCATTTGTTGATGGATTTTGATGAAATTTTGAATGGTATCATTTGATACCTTTACCCTTCAGAAATTCTATTCATAATTACCTTATGATATCATTTGCAGGTAATATGGGCAGGTAAAAAAACGGTAATTAAGGTGAAAATGATTAAAATATTGAAATACAAAGCCTCTGTCTTTGTTTTTTACTTCATTAATTATAGTTTTGACACTTGCTAACAACCAACATACAACTAGAGCAAAAATTCCAATTCTCATTTCAAGGGTTGAGCTAGGTAACACAGGTAAATAACACAGGTAAAATATGGAATAAAATCGGCTTTTTATTTCAAGTGTTCATTAGGTATTTATCAAATTTTAGAGTGATTTTCAGGTTAATAGTTCTATATCTACATTTATAGATCCTTTTTTCCCAAATAACAGTCCATAGTAATTGGTATTGAACCAACTTACCTGTACAAGCGAGCACAGTAACATCAGGTAAATATGGCGAAATTTGGCTACAACCATATCATTTTGTGTTTTATTGGTCATTACTGGCGATTTAAATTAGTCTCAGAAGCATTCACAAATACATCAGTCGTTATAAAGGTCAGTAGTGGCTCAGGTATTCACAAATAATGATATTGATAACACGTACCTCGTCATATGCTGTCGGCTGCCATCTTGGATTGGGTCATTTTTAATGGCATACCTTTCGTTTTTACAGATATAATGCCAAAATATTTGAGTGAAATTAACTTGAAACGATGACCAATGGGTTCTTTCCTCCATTTGCAAGTGATTATTTGCCCATATATTTTCCTTGAAGTCCAATAAAACACTTGTAAATAGGGCAACATTTTATGTGAAATTCAAATTTTGAAAGAATGGATCATCTCCATCTTCCGATTACTCGCGATCGTCATCAAAAAAAATTACGCTAGATTGATCAGCAATATCATCCCGTGTCATTTCTAAATTTCTGATTTGTTATTTGATGCCTTCCTCATTAACATTGTCAAAAATATTTGCTATTAATGTAAAAAAACTTATCACTTGAGTCCAGTAGGTCCGCCATCTTTTTGTCACTTTCGTTTTTTCAGTCATCATTTTGTTTGCGATCGAAAATTCAACCTGAATTGCATGGTACAGACAGCATCCATGCTATGTAACTAAACAGGAAGTAGTGCTCTAGCGAGATCTCGTGAGACTATAACGGGATGTAGAATTAGGTGGGAGTAGTCTCCACTGTAAACAAGCAAGGAAACTGAGGCGGCCTCGGCCGGTTCAACGCTATATGAGCGATGGCGGTGTAGGGCGCAATGGCACTTAAAGGGTTAAAGAATTTACCTCTATTTCCCCTATTGCGCCCAACCCTCCTGCCCCTGGGGGATCAGAGCAAAAATTTATACAAGTTCTGTCCCCCTTCCCCCAAGGATGTTTGTGGCCAAATTTGGTTACAATCCATGCAGAATTCTAGGACAAGTAGTGACTTATAGGATTTACCTCTATTTCCCCTATTGGGCCCCGCCCCTCCTGCCCCGGGGGTCAGAGCCAAAATTTATACAAGTTCTGTTCCCCTTCCCCCAAGGATGTTTGTGGCCAAATTTGGTTACAATCCATGCAGATCTCTAGGACAAGTAGCGATTTATAGGATTTACCTCTATTTCCCCTATTGGGCCCCGCCCCTCCTGCCCCTGGAGGGTCAGAGCAAAAATTTATACAAGATCTGTTCCCTTTCCCCCAAGGATGTTTATGGCCAAATTTGGTTACAATCCATGTAGAACTCTATGACAAGTAGCAATTTAAAGGATTTACCTCTATTTCCCCTATTGGGCCCCGCCCCTCCTGCCCTGGGGGATCAGAGCCAAAATTTATACAAGTTCTGTTCCCCTTCCCCCAAGGATGTTTGTGGCCAAATTTGGTTACATTCTATTCAGAACTCTATGACTAGTAGCGATTTAAAGGATTTACCTCTATTTCCCCTATTGGGCCCCGCCCCTCCTGCCCCTGGGGGATCAGAGCCAAAATTTATACAAGTTCTGTTCCCCTTCCCCCAAGGATGTTTGTGGCCAAAGGAGTAGATATGATAGGACCAGTATTTGGCCTTAATTTTTCAGGCCGAAAAATATTTACTCTGAACCACATCAATTTCACATCAATAAATACTCTCATACTTGCCATTCATCAAAATATAACTTTTTTATAACCATGTACACAATGTGCTCCACCTATGACGTCATCAAATTGATGATTTTCCTCTTCTCGCTAGATTTTGCTAGAATTTCATCATCTTTAGGTTAGAAAAGGGCTTGAAATGGATTTTGCCGCCACCTTGGAGCAACTTTATATTTTGCATGGATATGCGTAAATACACGATATACAACATGTGAAAATCTCTTTCTGCTCCACGAAGGCGGCCACATTCATTTTTAGAGAAAACCACTAAAAAAGTATGATTTTTCAAGGATTTTTGTGAAAAATGGCGGGAAACAGCATGTTGATGACGTCATAGTGAACATAATTGGCACATGCGGGATATTTTCGGGATGTAATGTGTTAGCAAATGTATTTCACTGTTATATGGCAAAATATGCTGTTCTTTACTGGAGAATTAATTTTGCGGCCATATTCGAGTCTTAACGTACCATCTCCTTTGGTTACAATCCATGCAGAACTCTAGGACAAGTAGCGATTTATAGGATTTACCTCTATTTCCTCTATTGGGCCCCGCGCCCCTCTTGCCCCCAGGGGGTCAGAGACAAAATATATACAAGTTCTGTTCCCCTTCCCCCAAGGATGTTTTGTGGCCAAATTTGGTTACAATCCATGCAGAACTCTATGACTAGTAGCGGTTTTAAAGGAAATGTTGACGGACGGACAGAACGGACGGACGGACAGACGGACGGACGGACGACGGACGGACGACGGACGGACGACGGACGCCGCGCCATGACATAAGCTCACCGGCCCTTGTGAGCTAAAAAACCTGTAAATGAACCTACATTCATTCATTTACATATATTTGAAATTGATCATTTCAATTTTAGTTATATACAACAGATATAAAAATTTGTTGGATCTTTTTTTTCAGGCACCATGCATGTAAGTGACATGAATACAGAAAGTTCATCCTTTGGACCTGTATACAAGTGTATGTATATATATACAGCTGTATACATATAATTAAATACATATACATATAATTAGCATCATGAAGACTCACAAATGTTGATTTGAGTGCTCTTGAAAGTAAACTTTACCAATATGGACCTAGAAGATCATGAACATTTAAACAGTTTATCAAATGTTCCTTACAACTGGAATCATTAAATAAAATTATGATGGAATAATTTTTCATTGTTTAACTTTGTATAATTTGTTTATATTAGTCCTCAAGATCCAGTGATTATAATTCTTGCATCCACATGCCTGCCCATTTGTTTGTCAGGGCTTGTGAGATAGCTTTTCAATTACTTTTAAAATATAAGGAAATATATTTTACATGTGACAATACAGATACCCAGGTCTTAGGATTTCTAAATTCTACTTTACAAGAGAGTAGACTTAACATATAAATAAAACCATAAAACTAGCAAGTTATCTGAAATATTACAAATCTTTTTGTCTGAACCAAATTTCTTAAAGGATTTGCAGCCAAAATTTTTTTTGGATAATACGTCAGAATATATCTTTGGATGAATGAAAAATTAAGTCCCACCCAACGAATCGCCTAGCTTTTAGCGCTATCGGTTGGTTTTGGTCGTGATTTACGGGTAGTGTCGACAACGGTTCAGAGATAATGAGCTAGGCGGTCACGTGGTCTTGTGATGTCAGAGTAGTCCGCGGCTACACAAGGTAAGCCTAGTAATATACATCTATACAGCACATACACGTATACGTTAGATCTACAATTTGAGTTTTTCGAGTAAATGGTTATTCTAGCTTTATGATGTATATATTTTCAGTTTCAAAACATTCCATTTACACAATTTCAAACATTCAAACAAGCATATGCTTCTAGATTAGATATCAGTCCAATTTGATAGCGATATCAAAATGATGTTCGGATCAGTCTGGACTGAGATTTAGATAGCATATTGTGTACATTTCTGGGTAATAAATCAAAGTACTGAAAGTACTGAAGGAGGCGTAGCTCAGATTCTAGACAGGGTAATGATATATTGAAATATTAAAGATATATCATAAAAGAGGTAATAGTACATGTTCAGGTTATTTTCAATCAATATGGATTGAAATAACACATTGAAAATTCTGTGCTTTCGCAGAATGACTGTTGTTTATTATAGAATAATGTGGATCAAATATTTGCAAATTGGTTAAATCATGGAAATGTTAAATCTTATAAAGTTGTTAAAAACAAATGCTCCAAAGATCTTGAAAATATTGTATGCGAAATAAATATGAACAATGAATAATGATATATAGAATAAAAATGATGCAAGACTAATATATATTCCTTTTGAAAGTTTGTGTTGGTTTTTACATGTTTTGAAATTTCAATCATGGTTTGAACTTTCTACCATCTGGGCAAAGTGTATGAAAGTGGTAGTTATGCTCCTGCTGAGCTCAGCATATACTGGCAGTAGAACGACTGGCTGACCCATTGTCAGTTTAATGTGACCAGGTGTGTTGGGATGCTTGGGTGTCTTCAGCGGCATGTTCCAGTGATATCACAATACATGTAGCACAATGAAAGGACAAGAGTTCCACTATACAAGAAGAACCAACAAATACAGCGCAGTCTGTGCATGCTACACACAACATACATTGGAGGCCGTCCATGCCATTAATGAACCCAACAATCAAATATTGCCAAATCCAGTGTCAATCTGTCAATGTTAACAACAGTGTAAGGTGAAGTTGAAATCAATGTCCAATTTCCTCTCAAGGGATATTCCATTAAAACATCTAACCCAACTCAGGATATTATAAAAATTGATACCCCTGATTTCAATTTCAGAAGTTAATACTGGATTGGAATATTACATTTTGTTGCAATGAAAGTACTAGTTAAAGGAATTGTGCAGTCAAAAATTATAATTTCAGTTTATGCTGGAAATGGCTTTATTAGCACGTGTAGAAACCTCTCCGTGCTGCGCGCGACCGGAATAACCTTTAAACCGTCAATATCGAGGTCCACAATATCGAGGTCCAAACTTCTGACCGCCCGATTATGCATATGTTCTAGCTCTAAACCGTGTGACATCATAATAGTCCGTGGCTTATAGCTGTACTATAACTGATGTGCTATCACTTACATCGACGGTCACAGGAAAAGCCGATCAACGATTTTTTATGATTACTTTTGAGTGAAGTTAATCATACAATAACTTTGGCTCGAATGTAAATAACTAAAAGAGTGAAATTCGATGTTTCAAATACTCTAATTTATGCTCTAATAACAGGTATCTTCGTGTAATTATGAAAGAAAATCCACACAGAAATAAAAGTTTTGATTTTTTTTTTGTCGAGGAGTTCAGCAACGAATAAAGCTTTAATTACATAATATTTTCCTGTAGTCTGTATCTTTGATACATTGTGAATTACAAAGTTTGTGACTGTAAAATGAAATTTTATGAAACACTTTCAGAAATCCTTTATTAAAGTATTGACGTACATACCAGAAACATATATACATATATGTATATACGGTGTATATGTTTCTGTACATACACACCGATGATTGATCATTACCAACATTGTGTTGTGTGTTGCTAACCGAATAAATTGAGGGACATTTATTACAATACCGTAAAACGTTTCAACATGTGGTAGAAAGAATTTATTTTTGATATTATAAAAGATCTAAATATTGAGATATTAGCAAAACAAACTATTTTTTCAGACTGTGCGGTCGCTTTCAATTTTTAATCGATATACGAGTAGATACCCCAATATAGATATATAATTAGCCATGTCTTTGGTTTGATGGTTATGTAATACCTGGGCCAGGATGTTGTTTACCTGTACCAAACGCCATTCATCGAACTCACCTGTAAGTACCTGGCCGCGGGCAATTTGCTATTCGGTGGACTATGTCGGGTATTTGCTATTGTCTTACTGTCAATCAGGTTAGGACATCAGTTAATTGGATTGTGACTTGAATTATGGAAATCCCGTACATCTATGCTCTAGGGTTTTTTATTGTCACCTCCATTTTTAAAATGAAGATGTAAAAGCAAAAGGAAATAAAATATCCCTGATCATACATGTACCTAGGAATATATATTACATATATATATGTCGTACACAGGTAAAACAATAATGGAAGTTGACTTATTCAGAAACAAAAATGGTTCTAAGAACTATTTCAACTAAAGATTTAACCTTAAAAATTATTCCAGTCTAGTACTGTAATTACGGAATCGTGGAATATAGCAATCACCCGTAATTTCTAAGGTTTTAGGAAAAATTCTAAGCATGTATTTTCATAGCTGCAATATTGTAGCTCAAAAGACTTTTTGACAGAAAATGGTGTCGTCTTTAGAAAGGTATAGTAGGCCGGGTACGTATATTCGTTCTAGTATTTTCACTGTTTCGAATCTACATGTATAGTCATACAAGAATGGTTACAGCATTACCACACTAAATATACTTATATAAATATCACCAAGTATAATTTTGAAAAGGTACAACATTTCATATCTATTTATGATGCCTGTATACAAGTAATTTTATTTTTTCATTTGAACACTATGTGTGGTTACTTTTTGGATTATACGATAAATGTTCATATATCATACTATTAAATCTCGGTATGATATACAAAAGGATCGACAATAGATATACTATTTTAAGGATTTAGTATAATTTTGAAATTATGAATTTAAATCTACACTTATACTGTAATTTAGAAACACATATCAGAAATATCATTGATGTATTTTTGCTTTTTAGTAAACGTTATGGATAAAGTTTCAAAGGCAACAATATAGATATACATATTATTTTCGGTATAAGTTCGGTATTGTCACTCCAATATCACATAACTAATAACCGTCCACATTTTACTTTTACTCAAAAACTGTGACGTATTTGCATCGTTATGGTAGAAATTTGAAATAAAAAAACAATAATAAGTAATAAGATAGTGTTACATTATACTGGTTTTTTTTATTACACAGAAATTTATATAATATGCTATCTAAATCTCAGTCCAGACTGATCCGAACATCATTTTGATATCGCTATCAAATTGGACAGATTATCTAATCTAAAGTTAGATAAATGCTTGTTTGAATGTTTGAAATGGTGTAAATGGAATGTTTTGAAACTGAAAATATCTACATCAGTATCTCATTATCTCTGAACCGTAGTCGACGCTACCCGTAAATCACGACCAAAACCAACCGATAGCGCTAAAAGCTAGGCGATTCATTGGGTGGGACTTAATTTTTCATTCATCCAAAGCAATATCCTGACGTATTATCAAAACAATATTTTGGCTGCACAAATCCTTTAATATCTTAACGGAATATCCCTTTGTATAGAATATACAACATCTGCAAATAAACAAGATATTGTTAAAACAAGAAAAAAATATATTTCACCTTACATAAAAAAATAATTTTTGTCTTACATAAAAAAAAAAAACATTTTTCGTCCCACATAAAAAAATATTTTTCACCATACATAAAAAATATTTCTTGTCTTACACAAACTGTTTTACTTGAGCACGTAAACGTTTTACGTGCTCACGTAATAAGTTTTACGTGAGCACGTAAAAGAAAAAATATTTTTCACCCTATATAAAATCTTTTTTTTTGTTTTTTTGGGTCCTACATTAAAAAAAATATTTTTCATGTCACTTCTGTGCCGCCGTACTTTTATGTTTATTTTTGAGAAATGTTTTGTTAATAATGTTGTTTCAGAATGAATCAAATTATACAGTGATGCTATCATTTCCAAATATTATTCGACATGAGAACTTCAAAAATTAATTCAAACGTTTACATGTCAGAAAATGGGCGATTTTCTCTGTCGGAAATACTCAAAATATTGCCGATTTTTTATAACTTAAACACAATATATGCGCAAATTACCTGAAATATCGTAAACAAACTAATCAATATTTGTATCGTGGCTCCATCAATATATTTGCTCTGTAAAACACTGTTATTGCTGCTTTGTCCGTGCCGATCACCGTCCGTTCACCGCTTCTTTCACTTTCTATCGTTCCGAGTAATGTGTTTATTGTAGGATGTTAGTACATTATTTGCCGTTGAAAAATGCACGAAAATGATCTGATCAACTGTAAATGAAACATATTAAGGATTATTGAAGTTTTGACAGCAAGTTTTTAACAAAATTATCAACACTCACAGCTGTAAACTCGCCAGCCATTCCAGGACCAACACGGCGTCAGGTAATGGCGATAGTACGGGACCTCGCCGTTTTTCATGTACGTCAGATTTTCGTTCGGTCAAATTGAATAAAAAATCGTCAAAATCATTGTCAGATTATATCCTTTTAGGCCTGTGATATTTAAATATCATGACATCGTACTTATAATTACAAATATATACCGTAATATCAACAGCAGAAGCCATGATGGCGTCCCCGGTAACATGAGTGAAGCAGTGAACACATGTGTGATTTAACACTCTGCATTGGAGTTTGTAACAGTTGTCTCCCTTTGTACGGACTGTTCTTGTTGACATGTTCCTTAGTTTGGGGAATTCTAGTTCATTTTTATAAAATATTAGTGGATAGGCCTATCAATATTCGATTAAATACACGTAATTGAAAAGGCATTTATTGTCAGTTGAATTATTTTTACTTACAAACAAGTTTATATGCAATTACTGTTAGATTCGCAGTTTGCAAGTTAGTCTGCCATAGGTTTGTAAGGCTAACAGATCTAGATGCAGCGCACTCACTTATATAAGTACCGATATTGAGACACACTTTCGGTGAGAATAACTAATAACTAATTGTAACATTGAAAATAAGTCTAAAGTAATTAAGTGGGAAATTATAATGTGACTGAAACATGTAATAAACGGAGAACCTCTGACTGCTGTATAATACACAACGTACGTTGCAATACACAGTGTAAAGTTATCTCCCGTAGTTCCGGAAACTGTCGATAGGATTACCAAGGTATAGTGTTCCGGTGATAATTGAAAACCAGAGTGATTACATGATGGCAGGCTGCGCCTCCATAAAAAAACCCAGTATAATGTAACACTATCTTTTTACGAGTAAAATCCCAAAATTTAGCATGAATATATCTAGAATCCGTGTTTTTATATTTCAAACTTCTGCCATAACGATGCAAACACGGCACAGTTTTTTATTAAAAATAAAATTTGGACGGTTATCAGTTATATGATATTGGAGTAACAGTACCGATCTTATACCGAAATAATATGTATATCTATATTGTTGCCTTTGAAACTTTATCCATAACGTTTACTAAAAAGCAGAAAATACATCAATGATATTTCTTATATATGTTTCTAAATTGCAGTATAAGTGTAAATTTAAATTCATTATTTCAGAATTATACTAAATCCTTAAAATAGTATAATCATTGTCGACCCTTTTGTATATCATACCAAGATTTAATAGTATAATAAATGATCATTTATCTTATAATCCAAAAAGTAAGTGTTCAAATGAAAAATGAAATTACTTGTATACAGACATTATCAATAGATACATTATGTATATCTTGAACCTTTTAAAAATATACTTTCTGAATAAGTCAACTTCCACTATTGTTTTATCTGTGTACAACATATATATATTCCTAGGTATGATCAGGGATATTTTATTTCCATTTGCTTTTATATCTTCATTCTTAAAATGGAGGTGACAATAAAAACCCTAGAGCATAGATGTACGGGGTTTCCATAATTCAAATCACAATCCAATTAACAGATGTCCTAACCTGATTGACAGTAAGACAATAGCAAATACCCGATATAGTCTACCGAATAGCAAATTGCCCGCGGCCAGGTAATTACAGGTGAGTTCGATGAATGGCGTTTTGTGTACAGGTAAACAACATCCTGGTCCGGGTATTACATAACCATCAAACCAAAGGCATGGCTAATTATATATCTATATCAATTCAATTAATTTTATTCCGTGGACCTTACGGTCCATAAGTACAAATTACATCATGTAAAATATACAATTGATATAACAAATGAGATGGAGAGTGATTTATATAATAGATAATAAAGTTCCAGTCAAATATCTCAACTTTTTAACTTTTCAGACCTTTTCTTAAAAGCAAAATGAATGAATTTACCAGTATTTTGTAATTCTTTAACGTTGTTAACGCTTAATAATTTAACTAATTTAAAAACACTTGGTCTTCTGTAATAATATTTCTTAATATACTTTTCACTCTAAATCAACATAAAATGGACATTGTAATAGAAAGTGATATTCATCTTCAAGTTCATTTAAATCACAACATGTACACAATCTATTCTCTCGTGGGATATTTTGTTTTCTACCCTTTTCAATATTCAGATTGTGTGCCGAAATTCTTATTTTGGTTATACATTTTTCATATACAGTGTCAATAGGCTTTCTTAAATAAAATTGTTAACAAAAATTATCATTTAAATGTTTATATACAGTATACCTCGTGTTGTATTACTTATATTGTTGATAACCTCTTGTATATATAACCTCATTAATTCTATTTTCAATAATATTAAATGTATAACAGTCAACGTATCTATCATTCCAGTAACAACTATCATGTAACAACACTTTGTCGTGACCATGTCAGGATCATTTCATGCAAGTTTCAGACAAATCGCACCGGTAGAACTTGAGACGAAGTTCAAAATGTGTTTTCAAGATGGCGGACCCGAAGAATAAAACACTTTGTCAGGACAATGCCAGGATCATTTCATACAAGTTTCAGCCAAATCGAACCGGTAAAACTTGAGAAGAAGTTCAAAATGTGTTTTCAAGATGGCGGCCATCCTGGATTTCGATCGACCTGAAAAATAATAACACTTTGTCGGGACCATGTCAGGATCATTTCATGCATGTTTCAGTCAAATCGCACAGGTAGAACTTGAGAAGAAGTTCAAAATGTGTTTTCAAGATGGCGGCTTTGGCGGCCATCTTGGATTTCAGATAGACCCGAAAAATAACAACACTTTGTCGGGACCATGTCAGGATCATTTCATTCAAGTTTCAGACAAATCGCACTGGTAGAACTTGAGAAGAAGTTCAAAATGTGTTTTCAAGATGGCGGCTGTGGTGGCCATCTTGGATTTCGGATCGCCCCGAAAAATAACAACACTTTGTCGGGACCATGTCAGGATCATTTCATGCAAGTTTCAGTCAAATTGCACTGGAGATCTTGAGAAGAAGTTCAAAATGCGTTTTCAAGATGGCGGCTGTGGCGGCCATCTTGGATTTCGATCGACCCGAAAAATAACAACACTTTGTCGCGACCATGTCAGGATCATTTCATGCAAGTTTCAGCCAAATCGCACCGGTAGAACTTGAGAAGAAGTTCAAAATGTGTTTTCAAGATGGCGGCTTTGGCGGCCATCTTGGATTTCAGATAGACCCAAAAAATAACAAAAACTTTGTCGGGACCATGTCAGGATCATTTCATGCAAGTTTCAGACAAATCGCACTGGTAGAACTTGAGAAGAAGTTCAAAATGTGTTTTCAAGATGGCGGCTGTGGCGGCCATCTTGGATTTCGGATCGACCCGAAAAATAACAACACTTTGTCGGGACCATGTCAGGATCATTTCATGCAAGTTTCAGCCAAATCGCACTGGTAGAACTTGAGAAGAAGTTCAAAATAAGTTTTTAAGATGGCGGCTGTGGCGGCCATCTTTGATTTCGGATCGCCCCGAAAAATAACAACACTGTGTCGGGACCATGTCAGGATCATTTCATGCAAGTTTCAGACAAATCGCACTGGTAGAACTTGAGAAGAAGTTCAAAATGTGTTTTCAAGATGGCGGCTGTGGCGGCCATCTTGGATTTCGGATTGACCCGAAATATAACAACACTTTGTCGGGACCATGTCAGGATCATTTCATGCAAGTTTCAGCCAAATCGCACTGGTAGAACTTGAGAAGAAGTTCAAAATGTGAAAAGTTAACGCACGGCGCACGGTGGACGGCGGGGTCAGATGACCTAAAAATACAACACTGAGTCGAAATATTAAATGCATGATTTTTCAACTTACTACATATGGAAAAATAAGCTTTTCTATCTTGATTTGCAACATGAATTTGCGTTTTCTATTCTTAATTTACCATTGTAATTAAATAACATACCAAGATAATTGAATTCGTCGACTACATCAATGTTAACATTATTGTAAGTCCAATATTCATTTTCCCTCTGTCTACCCCCGTTTCTGAAAATCATTATTTTTGTCTTATCAACATTAAGAGTCAACTTATATCGGAGTATCTACTTGTATATCGATTAAAAATTGAAAGCGAGCGCGCGCGGTCTGAAAAAATAGTTTGTTTTGCTTAATATCTCAATATTTTGATCTTTTATAATATCAAAAATAAATTCTTTCTACCACATGTTGAAACGTTTTTACGGTATAGTAATAAATGTATCTCAATTTATTCGGTTAGCAACACAAAACACATTGTAATGATCAATCATCGGTGAGTACGTACGTCAAGCATCATATCCTTGATGCTTAATCAAGGATTTCTTAAATTGTTACGTAAAATTTCATTTTACAGTCACAAACTTTGCAATTCACAATGTATCGAAGATACAGACAACAGGAAAATATTATCTAATTAAAGCTTATTCGTTGCTGAACAACTCGACGAACAATCCGAAACTTTTATTTCTGTGTGGATTTTCTTTCATAATTACACGAAGATACCTGCTATTAGAGCATAAATTAGAGTATTTGAAACATCAAATTTCACTCTTTTGGTTATTTACATTCGAGCCAAAGCTATTGTACGATTAACTTCACTCAAAAGTAATCATAAAAAAATCGTTGATAGGCTTTTCTACTATCCCTAATGGGCCCCGCCCTTCCTGCCTCTGGGGGGTCAGAGCCAAAATTTATTCAAGTTCTGTTCCCCTTCCCCCAAGGATGTTTGTGGCCAAATTTGGTTACAATCCATGCAGAACTCTAGGACAAGTAGCGATTTATAGAATTTACCTCTATTTTCCAAATTGGGCCCCGCCCCTCCTTCCCCCCGGGGGTCAGAGCCAAAATTTATACAAGTCCTGTTCCCCTTCTCCCAAGGATGTTTGTGGCCAAATTTCGTTACAATCCATGCAGAACTCTAGGACAAGTAGCACCATCATTTGTACAATTTTGAATCCCCACCCTATAAGGATGCTACAATTGCATTATGGATGCTATTCCATGCTTAGTTTCAAAGAAGAAGTCGTTTAAAGGGAAATAGCCAATCAAATTGACCCCTTTTGATCCGGCCCCTCAGGCCCCCAGGAGGTCAGCCCCATCATTTGTACAATTTTGAATCCCCACCCTATAAGGATGCTACCATTGCATTATGGGTACTATCCCATGCTTTCTTTCAGAGAAGAAGTCGTTTAAATGGAAATAGCAAAATTTACCCCTTTTGGCCCCGCCCCTCAGGCTCCTGGGGGTCAGCCTCATCATTTGTACAATTTTGAATCCCCACCCTATAAGGATGCTACAATTGCATTATGGATGCTATTCCATGCTTAGTTTCAGAGAAGAAGTCGTTAAAAAGGGAAATAGCCAAATCGACCCCTTTTGACCCCGCCCCTCAGGCCCCCAGGAGGTCAGCCCCATCATTTGTACAATTTTGAATCCCCACCCTATAAGGATGCTACAATTGCATTATGGATGCTATTCCATGCTTAGTTTCAGAGAAGAAGTCGTTTATATGGAAATAGCCAAATTGACCCCTTTTAACCCCGCCCCTCATTCCCCCAGGGGGTCAGCCCCATCATTTGTACAATTTTGAATCCCCATCCTATAAGGATGCTACAATTGCATTATGGATGCTATTCCATGCTTAGTTTCAGAGAAGAAGTCGTTTATATAGAAATAGCCGAATTGACCCCTTTTGACCCCGCCCCTCAGGCCCCCAGGGGGTCAGCCCCATCATTTGTACAATTTTGAATCCCCATCCTATAAGGATGCTAAAATTGCATTATGGATGCTATTCCATGCTTAGTTTCAGAGAAGAAATCGTTTAAAGGGAAATAGCCAAATTGACCCCTTTTGACCCCGCCCCTCAGGCCCCCAGGGGGTCAGCCCCATCATTTGTACAATTTTGAATCCCCACCCTATAAAGATGCTACAATTGCATTATGGATGCTATTCCGTGCTTAGGTTCAGAGAAGAAATCGTTTATATGGAAATAGCCAAATTGACCACTTTTGGCCCCGCCCCTCAGGCCCCTGGAGGGTCAGCCCCATCATTTGTACAATTTTCAGTTAGTAGCCCATAAGGATGCTAGCAGTCAAATTTTGTTGAAATCCGACCAGCGGTTATGGAGAAGAAGTCGGACCAGGTGAGCTAATAATGCTCAACAAGAGGCCCAAGGGCCTTAACGGTCATCTGACTATCTTGGCAATAGCTGTATAGTAAAATAATTAGATATGGTGTCATGGTAGCCATCTTCAATCTGGGATCAACCAGAGGTATAACAACACTTTGACAAGATCATATCAGTCGCATTTCATGTTTCAAGTTTCAGTTAAATTGCACTGGTAGAACTTGAGAAGAAGTTCAAATGTGTTTTCAAGATGGCATCTGTGGCAGCCATCTTGGATTTTGGATCGACATAACATATAACAACACTGACTAGGTCGGGACCATGTCACCTGCATTTCATGCAGGTTTCAGCTTAATCACACTGGTAGAACTTGAGAAGAATTTCAAAATTCAAGATTTTGGAATATTTGACTCTCGTGACCTTGAAAGTAGGTCAAGGTCATTAATTTCCACAACTTTGATAGCCCTTTATCTCAGCATGCTATTGACTAAATATGAATACCCTGGACCTTTCGGCTAATTAAAAGGTGTAGTTAAAAGATTTTAGCTTAATTGACCACTGTGACCTTGAAAAAAGGTCAATGTCATTCATTTTTAAAACTATGGTAACCCTTCATCCCAGCATGCCACAAGCAAAATATGAGTATCCTGGACTTTTGGGTTAGTTAACAAAAATCGTTCAAAGAATTTAGCCTATTTGACCCCTGTGACCTTGAAAGAACGTCAAGGTCATCAATTTTCACAACTTTGGTAGCCCTTCATCCCAGCATGCTACAGGCCAAATATGAGTACCCTGGACCTTTTGGTTAGTTAGAAGAAGTCGTTCAAAGATTTTAGCCTATTTGACCCCCGGTGACCTAGACAATATGTCAAGGTCATTAATTTTCACAACTTTAGTAGCCCTTCATCCCAGCATGCTACAGGCCAAATATGAGTACCCTGGATCTTTTGGTTAGTTAGAAGAAGTCGTTCAAAGATTTTAGCCTATTTGACCCCCGGTGACCTTGACAATACGTCAAGGTCATTAAGTTTCACAACTTTTGTAGCCCTTCATCACAGCATGCTACAGTTCAAATATGAGTACCCTGGACCTTTTGGTTAGCTAGAAGAAGTTGTTCAAAGATTTAAGCCAATTTGACCCCTGTGACCTTGAAAGTAAGTCAAGCTCATCAATTTTCACAACTTTGATAGCCCTTCATCCCAGAATGCTACAGGCTAAATATGAGTACCCTGGACCTTTCGGTTAGTTAGAAGAAGTCGTTCAAAGATTTTAGCCTATTTGACCCCCGGTGACCTTGGCAATATGTCAAGGTCATTAATTTTCACAACTTTGGTAGCCCTTCATCCCAGCATGCTACAGGCCAAATATGAGTACCCTGGACCTTTTGGTTAGTTAGAAGAAGTCGTTCAAAGATTTTAGCCTATTTGACCCCCGGTGACCTTGACAATACGGGTCAAGGTCATTAATTTTCACAACTTTTGTAGCCCTTCATCCCAGCATGCTACAGGCCAAATATGAGTACCCTGGATCTTTTGGTTAGTTAGAAGAAGTCGTTCAAAGATTTTAGCCTATTTGACCCCCGGTGACCTTGACAATACGTCAAGGTCATTAAGTTTCACAACTTTTGTAGCCCTTCATCACAGCATGCTAAAGTTCAAATATGAGTACGCTGGACCTTTTGGTTAGTTAGAAGAAGTCGTTCAAAGATTTAAGCTAATTTGACCCCTGTGACCTTGAAAGTAGGTCAAGCTCATCAATTTTCACAACTTTGGTAGCCCTTCATCACAGCATGCTACAGGCTAAATATGAGTACCCTGGACCTTTCGGTTAGTTAGAAGAAGTCGTTCAAAGATTTTAGCCTATTTGACCCCCGGTGACCTTGGCAATATGTCAAGGTCATTAATTTTCACAACTTTGGTAGCCCTTCATCCCAGCATGCTACAGGCCAAATATGAGTACCCTGGACCTTTTGGTTAGTTAGAAGAAGTCGTTCAAAGATTTTAGCCTATTTGACCCCCGGTGACCTTGACAATACGGGTCAAGGTCATTAATTTTCACAACTTTAGTAGCCCTTCATCCCAGCATGCTACAGGCCAAATATGAGTACCCTGGATCTTTTGGTTAGTTAGAAGAAGTCGTTCAAAGATTTTAGCCTATTTGACCCCCGGTGACCTTGACAATACGTCAAGGTCATTAAGTTTCACAACTTTTGTAGCCCTTCATCCCAGCATGCTACAGGCCAAATATGAGTACCCTGGACCTTTCGGTTAGTTAGAAGAAGTCGTTCAAAGATTTTAGCCTATTTGACCCCCGGTGACCTTGGCAATACGGTCAAGGTCATTAATTTTCACAACTTTTGTAGCCCTTCATCCCAGCATGCTACAGGCCAAATATGAGTACCCTGGACCTTTTGGTTAGTTAGAAGAAGTCATTCAAAGATTTTAGCCTATTTGACCCCCGTGACCTTGACAATACGGGTCAAGGTCATCAATTTTCACAACTTTAGTAGCCCTTCATCCCAGCATGCTACAGGCCAAATATGAGTACCCTGGATCTTTTGGTTAGTTAGAAGAAGTCATTCAAAGATTTTAGCCTATTTGACCCCCTGTGACCTTGACAATACGTCAAGGTCATAAAGTTTCACAACTTTGGTAGCCCTTCATCACAGCATGCTACAGTTCAAATATGAGTACGCTGGACCTTTTGGTTAGTTAGAAGAAGTCGTTCAAAGATTTAAGCTAATTTGACCCCTGTGACCTTGAAAGTAGGTCAAGCTCATCAATTTTCACAACTTTGGTAGCCCTTCATCCCAGCATGCTACAGGCAAAATATGAGTACCCTGGACCTTTTGGTTAGTTAGAAGAAGTCGTTCAAAGATTTTAGCCTATTTGACCCCCGGTGACCTTGACAATATGTCAAGGTCATTAATTTTCACAACTTTGGTAGCTCTTCATCCCAGCATGCTACATGCCAAATATGAGTACCCTGGACCTTTTGGTTAGTTAAAAGAAGTCGTTCAAAGATTTTAGCCTATTTGACCCCTGTGACCTTGAAAGTAAGTCAAGGTCATTTATTTTCACAACTTTGATAGCCCTTCATCCCAGTATGCTACAGGCCAAATATGAGTACTTTGGGCCTTATGGTTATTGAGAAGAAAATGTTTGAATGAAAAGTTTACGCACGGCGGACAGCGGACAGCGGACGGCGGACGATGACGGACGGTGCATGATGACTATAGGTCATCCTGACCCTTTGGGTCAGATGACCTAAAAATGTGTTTTCCCTATATAAAACTATAGTAAACTTGACCCCCCTTCCCAGGGGGGAACGTGAGACCCCAGGGTCATATAATTCACAATTTTTGTAAAGGACCTCAAGACCTTTCAATCTATGAAGAGTATTTGATTCTACCATTTCTGGAATTTCAGAAGATTTTTGAAGTTTTAGCCTATTTGTCACCTTTTGGCCCCCACCCCTCAGGCCCTGGGGGTCAGTCGTGGAAAAATTGTAAATAGGATTCAATATCCATCTCATACTGATAATTCTGACAACATTTGACTTATTTCATATTACAAATGACCAAATAATGCTCAAAAATGTATTTTCCCTATATAAACTATAGCAAACTTGACCCCCTCCCTAGGGGGGAACGTGAGACCCCAGGGTCATGTAATTCACAATTTTTGTAAAGGACCTCAAGACCTTTCAATCTATGAAGAGTATTTGATTCTACTATTTCTGGAATTTCAGAAGAAGATTTTTTAAATTTTAGACTATTTAGCCCCTTTTGGCCCCACCCCTCAGGCCCCTGGGGGTCAGTCGTGGAAAAATTGTTAATAGGATTCAAATGGCCTTCTCATACTGATACTTCTGACGATTCTGACAACATTTGACTTATTTCCTATTACAAATGACCAAATAATGCTCAAAAATGTCTTTTCCCTGTATAAACTATAGTAAACTTTACCCCCTCCCAAGGGGGGAACGTGTGACTCCAGGGTCATATAATTCACAATTTTTGTAAAGGACCTCAAGACGTTTCAATCTATGAAGAGTATTTGATTCTACCATTTCTGGAATTTCAGAAGATTTTTTTTAAGTTTTAACCTATTTGACCCCTTTTGGCCCCACCCCTCAGGCTCCTGGGGGTCAGTCGTGGAAAAATTGTTAATAGGATTCAATATCCATCTCATACTGATAACTCTGACAACATTTGACTTATTTCCTATTACAAATGACCAAATAATGCTCAAAAATGTATTTTCCCTATATAAACTATAGCAAACTTGACCCCCTCCCTAGGGGGGAACGCGAGACCCCAGGGTCATGTAATTCACAATTTTTGTAAAGGACCTCAAGACCTTTCAATCTATGAAGAGTTGATTCTACCATTTCTGAATTTCAGAAGAAGATTTTTGAAGTTTTAGCCTATTTGACCCCTTTTGGCCCCACCCCTCAGGCCCCTGGAGGGCTGGGACCTTATAATTCACAATTTTGATTCAGTAGTTTTGGAGAAGAAGTCGAAAAAGTAAATTGTTTATCGCCATACGACGGACGACGCACGACGGACGACGCACGACGGACGACGCACGACGACGGACAAAAGGCGATTAGAATAGGTCACTTGAGACTTCGTCTCAGGTGACCTAAAAATGCCATGTTCCTTGGCTGTTACATGCCGCGGATAATGTATGAGCTGCAGATTCAATGCATTGCATTTTGTATTAAGCACATGCATGTATTTCAAGAAAACACCATGCAAATGCAATAAAAAGGTCAATGATAAAGCACCCTTCCACTTCCATTTATCTATAGCTATATTTCTTCTGTATTTCATCCCCCACCCAAGTTACAACTTCCCAACCTCATGATTCTTCTCTCTTTCAGTCACCTCCCCCCCCCCCCCCCACACACACACACTTGATTGTCATGTTATTTTCAGGTTCATCTGTTTATTCCCAAAAACCAAAAAGGGCATATACACTGTGTACTCTCAAAGGAGGGGACCATTTCATTGATAAATGGAATTTACTATTTCATCCTAATTTTGAAATTTTCAATTTAATTATTAATTACATGTACATGATATTGGACTATTAAAACAGTATAGAACCCCTCGGCTACAGACAAAGTACTGTAGCACACATTTCTCTTAGTTAATTACTTTCCTTCAAACTCAATCATCTTTCTCTCCAGAGCACAAAAAAGAACATGAAACAACAGAAAAGGAAAGTAATATACATGTACCGTAAAAACTCATGTAACTTGCACACCACTGTACTTTGCTCAGTTACTTTTTTGGGATGAAAATGCTGAAAAAAACTCTACTATCTGTAAATTTTGCGTATCAAATTTTTTTAGGGAAAACGATGTCCAGGGAGCCAAAAAATTGATGTATAAATGTAGCAATTTCAATGCAAAACATTGCCAATAAATGCTTGACAACTTGCACAATCAAGTGTTGTATGAAGAAGAAATAATATACTAAAATTGCATTGTGTTTTTTTTCTTTTATTGGCCATAGTAACATGAAACTGTGTGTAAAATATCTTGTAGATGTCCAAAACATCGGTGGTCCCCCGCACTCCGTTCACATGTCAAAGTCTTGAGATATTACACATGAATAGTTATCAGAAATATTTGAAAAGATCATAATCTAGTTACTTAAAATTATAGCAAGTATGCGATGACTTTTGGAAGGCCAAAGAACGCATTTAGACTGGTTTCCTTTGCCCGACAATTCACTTTGATTAGCAGCTGTATTAACAGGTGTGTAGAAGACAGAAATAACTTACTTTTTGTGTCTGTACTGTTCAATCACATGAACGGATTTAGGGTGAAAATAAGTCCTCAGGTAGTCTGACCACACAGCTACAGAGTCGTCAAGGTTGTAGAATGTTTTACCTGTCGGAGCATCAGTTGTATGTGGCACCTTATCTGTATGTCAGATAAAGCAAACATTGTATCGTAATCATAACAATATTCTAGGCCATCTACAAAACAGAATCAATGACGCCCACCATTGAATGGATCAGTCAACTGGAAGAGGGATCAATGTACACAAAGTTTCTCTTCCTTTCCCTATCTATATTCAAATCAATCAATTTTAAACTTAATTCCAAACTTCAGATTAGAGACATATTTCTTATAAATTGATATTTTATACAAAATAATGCAAACAAACTATCAAAATCCAAGTCTGTAAGCAATGAATTTTACTGATCAAGCAAATATAGCCAAAGTACACGACTAGGTTTGATGGGTAACTGGTATATAGCCAAAGTACATGACTAGGTTTGATGGGTAACTGGTATATAGTCAAAGTACATGACTAGGTTTGATGGGTAACTGGTATATAGTCAAAGTACATGACTAGGTTTGATGGGTAATTGGTATATAGCCAAAGTACACGACTAGGTTTGATGGGTAACTGGTATATAGCCAAAGTACACGACTAGGTTTGATGGGTAACTGGTATATAGCCAAAGTACACGACTAGGTTTGATGGGTAACTGGTATATAGCCAAAGTACACGACTAGGTTTGATGGGTAACTGGTATATAGCCAAAGTACATGACTAGATTTCAAGGGTAACTGGTATATAGCCAAAGTACACGACTAGGTTTCATGGGTTACTGGTATATAGCCAAAGTATATGACTAGGTTTCATGGGTAACTGGTATATAGCCAAAGTACAAGACTAGGTTTCAAGGGTAACTGGTATATAGCCAAAGTACACGACTAGGTTTCAAGGGTAACTGGTATATAGCCAAAGTACACAACTAGGTTTGATGGGTAACTGGTATATAGCCGAAGAACATGACTAGGTTTCAAGGGGGTGCCTGGTATATAACCAAAGTACACGCCTAGGTTTCAAGGGAGTAATTGGTATATAGCCAAAGTACAAGACTAGGTTTCAAGGGTAACTGGTATATAGCCAAAGTACAAGACTAGGTTTCAAGGGTAACTGGTATATAGTCAAAGTACATGACTAGGTTTGATGGGTAACTGGTATATAGTCAAAGTACATGACTAGGTTTGATGGGTAACTGGTATATAGTCAAAGTACATGACTAGGTTTGATGGGTAATTGGTATATAGCCAAAGTACACGACTAGGTTTGATGGGTAATTGGTATATAGCCAAAGTACACGACTAGGTTTGATGGGTAACTGGTATATAGCCAAAGTACACGACTAGGTTTCAAGGGTAACTGGTATATAGCCAAAGTACACGACTAGGTTTGATGGGTAACTGGTATATAGCCAAAGAACATGACTAGGTTTCAAGGGGGTGCCTGGTATATAGCCAAAGTACAAGACTAGGTTTCAAGGGTAACTGGTATATAGCCAAAGTACAAGACTAGGTTTCAAGGGTAACTGGTATATAGTCAAAGTACATGACTAGGTTTGATGGGTAACTGGTATATAGTCAAAGTACATGACTAGGTTTGATGGGTAACTGGTATATAGTCAAAGTACATGACTAGGTTTGATGGGTAACTGGTATATAGCCAAAGTACACGACTAGGTTTGATGGGTAACTGGTATATAGCCAAAGTACACGACTAGGTTTGATGGGTAACTGGTATATAGTCAAAGTACATGACTAGGTTTGATGGGTAACTGGTATATAGTCAAAGTACATGACTAGGTTTGATGGGTAACTGGTATATAGCCAAAGTACAATACAAGGTTTAATGGGTAACTGGTATATCCTTTCAATGGCCGGCAGGATTCGAACTTGACTCAATTTTAATAGTAGGTTACAACAAATGCCATCTATGAAAGCAGTTTGCATCTAGATTTCGGTTTGATGCCATTTTCACGATGATAACAAACAGTACACACTACAAACAAGCTAAAACAGTCACCGGAAGCCCCCTAAATGTCACCATGCACGGGTCATGGGAGGCAGAAACCTGCACGTGGGACTTTTTTTTTTTTTTTTTGAAATTGGTGCTATTTTCCACTTCCTTTTCCCTTTCTCTCTATTTTCTCTTACTTTGATATCTCTTCTATCGTTTAAGACCATCTGCATGTCTGTATCTTGATAATTAAGCTCATAACGACAGGTTTCCGGGCACACACTAAAATCTGGATTTCAGACCTCAATTTTCGACTTATTTGGGCATGTTCAAAGGTGATTTGTGACGTCACTAATGCAATGACCGAATCGATATTGACATGCTACATGTCCGGAATATGGAAAATCTCCCCAGTAATTCGAATTAAAATCATAAACAAGAGGCCCAGAGGGCCTGTATCGCTCACCTGGTTTGTAATGTCAAGTCATGTTCTGAATACAGGTTCATTGTTTCTTTTCTGAAGGAATTTGAATATTTACCTCTTATTTCCCTATTGGGCCCCGCCCCTCCTGCCCCCGGGGGGTCAGAGCCAAAATTTATACAAGTTCTGTTCCCCTTCCCCCAAGGATATTTGTGGCCAAATTTGGTTACAATTCATGCAGAACTCTAGGACAAGTAGCGATTTATAGGATTTACATATATTTCCCCTATTGGGCCCTGCCCCTCCTGCCCCCAGGGGGTCAGAGCCAAAATTTATACAAGTTCTGTTCCCCTTCCCCCAAGGATGTTTGTGGCCAAATTTGGTTACAATCCATGCAGAACTCTAGGACAAGTAGCGTTTTATAGGATTTACCTCTATTTTACCTATTGGGCCCCGCCCCTCCTGCCCCCGGGGGGTCAGAGCCAAAATTTATACAAGTTCTGTTCCCCTTCCCCCAAGGATGTTTGTGGCCAAATTTGGTTACAATCCATGCAGAACTCTAGGACAAGTAGCGTTTTATAGGATTAACCTCTATTTCCCCTATTGGGCCCCGCCCCTCCTGCCCCCAGGGGGTCAGAGCCAAAAGTTAAACAAGTTCTTTCCCTCTTCCCCCAAGGACGTTTGTGGCCAAATTCAGTTAAAATCCATGCAGAACTCTAGGACAAGTAGCGTTTTATAGGATTTACATCTATTTCCCCTATTGGGCCCTGCCCCTTCTGAACCCAGGGGGTCAAAGCTAAAATTTATACAAGTTCTTTCCCCCTTCCATCAAGAATGTTTGTGGCAAAATTTGGTTACAATCCATGCAGAACTCTAGGACAAGTCACGATTTTTAGGATTTACCTCTATTTCCCCTTTTGGGCCCCGCCCCTCCTGCCCCAAGGGGGTCAGAGCCAAAATTTATACAAGTTCTTTAACCCTTCCCCCAAGGATGTTTGTGGCCAAATTTGGTTACAATCCATGCAGAACTCTAGGACAAGTAGCCATTTATAGGATTTACCTCTATTTCCCCTATTGCCCCCCCTCCTGCCCCCAGGGGGTCAGAGCCAAAATTTATACAAGTTCTGTTCCCCTTCCCCCAAGGATGTTTGTGGCCAAAATTGGTTACAATCCATGCAGAACTCTAGGACATGTAGCGATTTATAGGATTTACCTCTATTTCCCCTTTTGGGCCCCGCCCCTCCTGCCCCCAGGGGGTCAGAGCCAAAATTTATACAAGTTCTGTTCCCCTTCCCTCAAAGATGTTTGTGGCCAAATTTGGTTACAATCCATGCAGAACTCTAGGACAAGTAGCGTTTTTATAGGATTTACCTCTATTTCCCCTATTGGGCCCGGCCCCTCCTGCCCCAGGGGTGTAAAAATCCACTAGCCCGACGCCCGGGGTTACCAAATTTTCAACTTGGGCTAGTGGAAATTTTAGCCATACTAGCCCGGGGCTAGTGACTTTTTTCAAAGATATTTCAAAAACGAAAAACATCAATATTAAGTCATAATAACACTTTAAAACATTGCAATTCTATGTAATATTCGTATCTAACTTTAAATCTTAATCTGGAATCATGTTGTCTAATTTGTTGACGACTGTAGACCTCCCGATCACCACAGTGTATATAGTGATGCATAGCATTTCATGTGAAAGTTACGTAATTTGCAACTCAAGTTCTAGACAAACAATATACAAACCATCAATTAAGTCATCTCAGCTATCAGATCAGTAAATTTTAATAGTTACAAAAACGATGTTAAAGAACTGGAATCTATTCCTCAAAAAGTCGGCAGTAAAGCCATTCCTGCAGCAGGCAGCCATATTTGTTATGGTTATTCTAATATCCGGGTCAAAGGTCGGGAATCCAGATTTCGGTTTCGGTATTAAAAAAAAAATCTAAAAATTATGTTCTAGAAATATCACAGATCAAAGATTTTCTTGATGTTTATTTGAATTTGAATAAAAAAAGTAGATGCAAATAATAAAAAAACTCACTCAATTAAAGAATATTTGAATTAATACAGTGTAAAAAATACTGGCCCTATTATAAATTTTCTATTTTTTTTTGGGCAGGGCTAGTAGATATTAAGGCCGGGCTAGTAAAAATTTTTGTGTCTACTAGCCCTGGGCTAGTGCTTTGAAATAAATTTTTACACCCCTGTGCCCCCAGGGGGTCAGAGTCAAAATTTATACAAGTTCTGTTCCCCTTCCCCCAAGGATGTTTGTGGCCAAATTTGGTTACAATCCATGCAGAACTCTAGGACAAGTAGCGATTTATAGGATTTACCTCTATTTCCCCTATTGGGCCCCGCCCCTCCTGCCCAAGGGGGGTCAGAGCCAAAATTTATACAAGTTCTGTTCACCTTCCCCGAAGGATGTTTGTGGCCAAATTTGGTTACAATCCATGCAGAACTCTATGACAAGTAGCGATTTATAGGATTTACCTCTATTTCCCCTATTGGGCCCCACCCCTCCTGCCCCCGGGGGGTCAGAGCCAAAATTTATACAAGTTCTGTTCCCCTTCCCTCAAGGATGTTTGTGGCCAAATTTGGTTACAATCCATGCAGAACTCTAGGACAAGTAGCGTTTTATAGGATTTACCTCTATTTCCCAGATTGGGCCCTGCCCCTCCTGCCCCCAGGGGGTCAGAGCCAAAATTTATACAAGTTCTGTTCCCCTACCCCCAAGGATGTTTGTGGCCAAAATTGGTTACAATCCATGCAGAACTCTAGGACAAGTAGCGATTTATAGGATTTACCTCTATTTTCCCTATTTGGCCCCGGCACTCCTGCCCCCGGGGGGTCAGAGCCAAAATTTATACAAGTTCTGTTCCCCTTCCCCCAAGGATGTTTGTGGCCAAATTTGGTTACAATCCATGCAGAACTCTATGACTAGTAGCGATTTAAAGGAAATGTTGACGGACGGACGGACGGACGGACGACGGACGCGGACGCGCGCATGACATAAGCTCACCGGCCCTTCGGGCCAGGTGAGCTAATAAATCATTGTGTAGACACATTTTATGATATAACAAGAGGCCCATGGGCCATAACGGTCATCTGACTCATGGCACAAAACAAAAAAGTCACAGTATAAAGTAGTGGTTAACAATTAATATAATCAATACAAGGAACTCCTTAGTTGAATGTGTAAGTTTCTGAAATAGGTAAATGTCATTTGTTGAACAAACTTGGTAGCCCTTCATCCATTTATGGTTGTAACCCATTCAAGGATTAATATATGGAGTCAGATTTTAAAGCCAAATTTCAGCAAAGCTCCCATTTTTTTGACCTCCGCCGTACTATCCCCATGGGTCTTAGCTCAATCCTTTATAAAATATGATTGACCTCACCTAAAGTTCCCCCTTCTGAATCTATTAAAACCCATATAGACCAATTTTCATTGAGACTGAACCCGAACACAGGAAGTGGGCCAGCGGCCATCTTGGAATACCAAAATATTTACGGAAATGTTTGCATCAATTATAACCCCTATAGACCAATTTTTCCTTCCCCAATGATGTTTCACACCAAATATAGATGAAATCCATCCAAGGATGAAGGAGGAGTAGGATTTTAAAGCTTGAATTAAGAAAATTTGCCCTTTTGGGGCCCACCCCTCA
Source organism: Argopecten irradians (assembly GCF_041381155.1). Classification (NCBI taxonomy): domain Eukaryota; kingdom Metazoa; phylum Mollusca; class Bivalvia; order Pectinida; family Pectinidae; genus Argopecten; species Argopecten irradians. The sequence continues at coordinate 13,851 of NW_027187535.1, read as the reverse complement.
GCCCCTAAGGGTTGGACTAGGCTCATTTATATAAAATATGATTGTCCTTCCCGAATGATGTTTCACACCAAATATGGATAAAATCAACCCAAGGATGAAGGTGGAGTAGGATTTTAAATCTAAATTTAAGAAAATTTGCCCTTTTGGGGCCCCACCCCTCAGCCCCTAGGGGTCGGACCTATCTCATATATATAAAATATGATTGTCCTTCCCCAATGATGTTTCACACCAAATATGGATGAAATCCATCCAAGGATGAAGGAGGAGTAGGATTTTAAAGCTAAAATTAAGAAAATTTGCCCATTCGGGGCCCCGCCCCTCTGACCCTAGGGGTCGGACCATGCTCATTTATATAAAATATAATTGCCCTTCCCCAATGATGTTTCACACCAAATATGGATGAAATCATCCCAAGGATGAAGGAGGAGTAGGATTTTAAAGCGTAAAATAAGAAAATTTGCCCTTTTGGGACCCCACCCCTCAGCCCCTAGGGGTCGGACCAGGCTCATTTATATAAAATATGATTGTCCTTCCCCAATGATGTTTCAAACAAAATATGGATGAAATCCATCAAAGGATGAAGGAGGAGTAGGCTTTTGTATAAATAGTCTTACGCACGACGCACGGCGGACGGCGGACGGCGGACGGCGCACGACGACGGACAAAACACGATGACAATAGGTCATCCTGACCTTCGGTCAGATGACCTAAAAATAGGTTTCTAGCCGATTTTGAGTTTTTCTGTATATCCTTTCGACGGCCAGCAGGATTAGAACTTGACTCAATTTTAATAGTAGGTTATAACAAATGCCATCTATGAGAGCAGTTTGCATCCAGATTTCGGTTTGATGCCATTTTCACAATGATAACAAACAGTACACACTACAAACAAGCTAAAACAGTCACTGGAAGCCCCCTAAAGGTCACCACGCACGGGTCATCGGAGGCAGAAACCTGCGCGTGGGACTTTTTTTTTTTTTTTTTTTTTTTGAAATTGGTGCTATTTTCCACTTCCTTTTCCCTTTCTCTCTATTTTCTCTTACTTTGATATCTCTTCTATCGTTTAAGACCATCTGCATGTCTGTATCTTGATAATTAAGCTCACAACAACAGGTTTCCGGGCACACACTAAAATCTGGATTTCAGACCTCAATTTTTGACTTATTTGGGCATGTTCAAAGGTGATTTGTGACGTCACTAATGCAATGACCGAATCGATATTGACATGCTACATAGGGATGAACATCACCTTTTCACGAAACTAGAATTTAGTTTTCAACAGTCTCAGTGGGGCTCCAGAAGGGTGCATGAAATGGGCAAACGAATAATTAAACATAAATATGTTACGGCCGTCCAAAGGACATAGCCAAAACACACGACTAGGTTTCAAGGGCAACTGGTATATAGCCAAAGTACACAACTAGGATTTATAGGTAAAAAGGTTTCAGGGGTAGTCTGTCCCCAAATCCTTGTCCATGTATTCTGCAGACTGTCCCCAAATCCTTGTCCATGTATTCTGTAGTCTGTCCCCAAATCTTTGTCTGTGTATTCTGTTGTCTGTCCCCAAATCTTTGTCTGTGTATTCTGAAGTCTGCACCCAAATCTTTGTCTATGTATTCTGTAGACTGTCCCCAAATTTTTGTACATGTATTTTGAGACTGTCCCAAAATCCTTGTCCATGTATTCTGTAGACTGTTACCAAATCTTTGTCCATGTATTCTGTAGACTGTCCCCAAATCTTTGTCTGTGTATTCTGTAGTCTGTCCCCAAATCTTTGTCTATGTATTCTGTAGTCTGTCCCCAAATCTTTGTCTGTGTATTCTGTAGTCTGTCCCCAAATCTTTGTCTATGTATTCTGTAGACTGTCCTCAAATCTTTGTCTATGTATTCTGTAGTCTGTCCTCAAATCTTTGTCTATGTATTCTGTAGACTATCCCCAAATTTTTGTCCATGTATTTTGAGACTGTCCCAAAATCCTTGTCCATGTATTCTGTAGTCTGTCCCCAAATCTTTATCTATGTATTCTGTAGACTGTCCTCGTATCTTTGTCTATGTATTCTGTAGACTGTCCTCAAATCTTTTTCTATGTATTCTGTTGTCTGTCCCCAAATCTTTGTCTATGTATTCTGTAGTCTGTCCCCAAATCTTTGTCTATGTATTCTGTAGACTGTCCTCGTATCTTTGTCTATGTATTCTGTAGACTGTCCCAAAATCTTTGTCTATGTATTCTGTAGTCTGTCCCCAAATCTTTGTCTATGTATTCTGTAGACTGTCCCCAAATCTTTGTCTATGTATTCTGTAGACTGTCCCCAAATCTTTGTCTATGTATTCTGTAGTCTGTCCCCAAATCTTTGTCCATGTATTCTGTAGTCTGTCCCCAAATCTTTGTCTATGTATTCTGTAATCTGTCCCCAAATCTTTGTCCATGTATTCTGTAATCTGTCCATTAAATATTTGTCTGTGTATTCTGAAGTCTGCACCAAAATCTTTGTCCATGTGTTCTGTAGACTGTCCCCAAATCCTTGTCCATGTATTCTGTAGTCTGTCCCCAAATCTTTGTCCATGTATTCTGTAGTCTGTCCCCAAATCTTTGTCCATGTATTCTGTAGTCTGTCCCCAAATCTTTGTCCATGTATTCTGTAGTCTGTCCCCAAATCTTTGTCCATGTATTCTGTAGTCTGTCCCCAAATCTTTGTCCATGTATTCTGTAGACTGTCCCCAAATCTTTGTCCATGTTTTCTGTAGTCTGTCCCCAAATCTTTGTCCATTTATTCTGTAGTCTGTCCCCAAATCTTTGTCTATGTATTCTGTAGACTGTCCCCAAATCTTTGTCTATGTATTCTGTAGTCTGTCCCCAAATCTTTGTCTATGTATTCTGTAGTCTGTCCCCAAATCTTTGTCTATGTATTCTGTAGTCTGTCCCCAAATCTTTGTCTATGTATTCTGTAGACTGTCCCCAAATCTTTGTCCATGTATTCTGTAGTCTGTCCCCAAATCTTTGTCTATGTATTCTGTAGACTGTCCCCAAATCTTTGTCTATGTATTCTGTAGACTGTCCCCAAATCTTTGTCTATGTATTTCTGTAGACTGTCCCCAAATCTTTGTCTATGTATTCTGTAGTCTGTCCCCAAATCTTTGTCTATGTATTCTGTAGTCTGTCCCCAAATCTTTGTCTATGTATTCTGTAGACTGTCCCCAAATCTTTGTCCATGTATTCTGTAGTCTGTCCCCAAATCTTTGTCTATGTATTCTGTAGTCTGTCCCCAAATCTTTGTCTATGTATTCTGTAGCATGTCCCCAAATCTTTGTCTATGTATTCTGTAGACTGTCCCCAAATCTTTGTCCATGTTTTCTGTAGTCTGTCCCCAAATCTTTGTCCATGTTTTCTGTAGTCTGTCCCCAAATCTTTGTCCATGTATTCTGTAGTGTGTCCCCAAATCTTTGTCTATGTATTCTAGCGGCTGTAACTATTAGTAATTTTTTGTATTCGATTATCTCGGTCACATGTAATCGATTTACTTATTCGATTTAATCGTCTTTGAATTGTAATGGCAAACTATATTGTTTTACTACTGACTACTGTAAATACGTCCGCCATGTTTTGTTATCAACTAATAATAACACCTACCGTATAATGATGACAGAGGTCATGCCTTATTTAATATAAGCCTATCCAACAAATAAGGATAGATTTATTGACAAAACAAACGTATTTTATCCCAAAAAAGAACAAAAATCTAACCTCTGAATTCCGTTCCTGTATTGTCTTCCGTAACATCGTTTTAATCAAGTCTGCTAACCCGCTTCGTTTTGACGGTGACCTTCACACGTACGTGACTAATCAACCAAATCTGGATCACCACCTGTAAAATCCAAAATTTTGTCCATGTATTTGTAGTTTGTCCGTGATCAAAAAAACAAAATGTCCCCAAATCTTTGTCAATGTGTATTCTGTTTCTGTCCCCAAATCTTGTCTATGTCTGTAATGTGTCAAATTACTGTCCTTCCGTATCCCGTAGTCTGTCCCCAAATCTCTATGTATTCTGTAGTCTGTCCGTAAATCTGTAGTATTCTGTAGTCTGTCCCCAAATTTTGTCTTTGTCAAATCTGTCGCATGACACTCCTCTACTTGGTTCATTGATTATTGACTTTTTACTTCACAAGAGATCGTTATTTTAACAAGTAATTTACTCATTCATTTAGGCTTTGATTGAGTTGTCCTTAAACTTGTACAAAAAGGATGAATACTCAGTGGAAGAGGCTTACTCAGAATCCATGGATCTGTCAACTGTGTTTAGTCAGCTTACAATGCACTGGCTATGCATGTTACGATTAACGATTAATAAAATCTTTAATCGATTATCAGCAATTAGCTTCATTAATCTAATAGCCTCCGATTATTCGACTAATCGTTTCAGCCCTAATGTATTCTGTAGTGTGTCCCCAAATCTTTGTCTATGTATTCTGTAGACTGTCCTCGTATCTTTGTCTATGTATTCTGCAGACTGTCCTCATATCTTTGTCCATGTATTCTGTAGACTGTCCTCAAATCTTTGTCTATGTATTCTACAAACTGTCCCCAAATCTTTGTCCATGTATTCTGTAGTCTATCACCCAATCTTTGTCTAAGTATTCTGTAGACTGTAACCAAATCTTTGTTGGTGTATTCTGTAGTCTGTTCCCAAATCTTTGTCCATGTATTCTGTAGTCTGTCCCCAAATCTTTGTCCATGTATTCTGTAGTCTGTCCCCAAATCTTTGTCTATGTATTCTGTAGTCTGTCCCCAAATCTTTGTCCATGTATTCTGTAGTCTGTCCCCAAATCTTTGTCTATGTATTCTGTAGTCTGTCCCCAAATCTTTGTCTGTGTATTCTGAAGTCTGCACCCAAATCTTTGTCTATGTATTCTGTAGTCTGTCCCCAAATCTTTGTCCATGTATTCTGTAATCTGTCCCCAAATCTTTGTCTGTGTATTCTGAAGTCTGCACCCAAATCTTTGTCTATGTATTCTGTAGACTGTCCCCAAATCCTTGTCCATGTATTCTGTAGTCTGTCCTCAAATCATTGTCTATGTATTCTGTAGACTATCCCCAAATTTTTGTCCATGTATTTTGAGACTGTCCCAAAATCCTTGTCCATGTATTCTGTAGTCTGTCCCCAAATCTTTGTCTATGTATTCTGTAGACTGTCCTCGTATCTTTGTCTATGTATTCTGTAGACTGTCCTCAAATCTTTTTCTATGTATTCTGTTGTCTGTCCCCAAATCTTTGTCTATGTATTCTGTAGTCTGTCCCCAAATCTTTGTCCATGTATTCTGTAGTCTGTCCCCAAATCCTTGTCTATGTATTCTGTAGTCTGTCCCCAAATCTTTGTCTATATATTCTGTAGACTGTCCCCAAATCTTTGTCTATGTATTCTGTAGTCTGTCCCCAAATCTTTGTCTATGTATTCTGTAGTCTGTCCCCAAATCTTTGTCTATGTATTCTGTAGACTGTCCCCAAATCTTTGTCTATGTATTCTGTAGTCTGTCCCCAAATCCTTGTCTATGTATTCTGTAGTCTGTCCCCAAATCTTTGTCTATGTATTCTGTAGTCTGTCCCCAAATCTTTGTCCATGTATTATGTAGACTGTCCCCAAATCTTTGTCCATGTATTCTATAGTCTGTCCCGAAATCTTTGTCCATGTATTCTGTTGTCTGTCCCCAAATCTTTGTCTGTGTATTCTGTAGCATGTCCCGAAATCTTTGTCCATGTATTCTGTAGTCTGTCCCCAAATCTTTGTCCATGTATTCTGTAATCTGTCCCCAAATCTTTGTCCATGTATTCTGTAATATGTCCCTTAAATATTTGTCTGTGTATTCTGAAGTCTGCACCAAAATCTTTGTCCATGTGTTCTGTAGACTGTCCCCAAATCCTCGTCCATGTATTCTGTAGTCTGTCCCCAAATTTTTGTCCATGTACTCTGTAGACTGTCCCCAAATCCTTCTCCATGTATTCTGTAGCATGTCCCGAAATCTTTGTCCATGTATTCTGTAGTCTGTCCCCAAATCTTTGTCTATGTATTCTGTAGACTGTCCTCGTATCTTTGTCTATGTATTCTGCAGACTGTCCTCATATCTTTGTCCATGTATTCTGTAGACTGTCCTCAAATCTTTGTCTATGTATTCTACAAACTGTCCCCAAATCTTTGTCCATGTATTCTGTAGTCTATCCCCCAATCTTTGTCTAAGTATTCTGTAGACTGTAACCAAATCTTTGTTGGTGTATTCTGTAGTCTGTTCCCAAATCTTTGTCCATGTATTCTGTAGTCTGTCCCCAAATCTTTGTCCATGTATTCTGTAGTCTGTCCCCAAATCTTTGTCTATGTATTCTGTAGTCTGTCCCCAAATCTTTGTCCATGTATTCTGTAGTCTGTCCCCAAATCTTTGTCTATGTATTCTGTAGTCTGTCCCCAAATCTTTGTCCATGTATTCTGTAGTCTGTTCCCAAATCTTTGTCCATGTATTCTGTAGTCTGTCCCCAAATCTTTGTCCATGTATTCTGTAGTCTGTCCCCAAATCTTTGTCCATGTATTCTGTAGTCTGTCCCCAAATCTTTGTCTATGTATTCTGTAGACTGTCCTCGTATCTTTGTCTATGTATTCTGCAGACTGTCCTCATATCTTTGTCTATGTATTCTGCAGACTGTCCTCATATCTTTGTCCATGTATTCTGTAGACTGTCCTCAAATCTTTGTCTATGTATTCTACAAACTGTCCCCAAATCTTTGTCCATGTATTCTGTAGTCTATCCCCCAATCTTTGTCTAAGTATTCTGTAGACTGTAACCAAATCTTTGTTGGTGTATTCTGTAGTCTGTTCCCAAATCTTTGTCCATGTATTCTGTAGTCTGTCCCCAAATCTTTGTCCATGTATTCTGTAGTCTGTCCCCAAATCTTTGTCTATGTATTCTGTAGTCTGTCCCCAAATCTTTGTCCATGTATTCTGTAGTCTGTCCCCAAATCTTTGTCTATGTATTCTGTAGTCTGTCCCCAAATCTTTGTCTGTGTATTCTGAAGTCTGCACCCAAATCTTTGTCTATGTATTCTGTAGTCTGTCCCCAAATCTTTGTCCATGTATTCTGTAATCTGTCCCCAAATCTTTGTCTGTGTATTCTGAAGTCTGCACCCAAATCTTTGTCTATGTATTCTGTAGACTGTCCCCAAATCCTTGTCTATGTATTCTGTAGTCTGTCCTCAAATCATTGTCTATGTATTCTGTAGACTATCCCCAAATTTTTGTCCATGTATTTTGAGACTGTCCCAAAATCCTTGTCCATGTATTCTGTAGTCTGTCCCCAAATCTTTGTCTATGTATTCTGTAGACTGTCCTCGTATCTTTGTCTATGTATTCTGTAGACTGTCCTCAAATCTTTTTCTATGTATTCTGTTGTCTGTCCCCAAATCTTTGTCTATGTATTCTGTAGTCTGTCCCCAAATCTTTGTCCATGTATTCTGTAGTCTGTCCCCAAATCCTTGTCTATGTATTCTGTAGTCTGTCCCCAAATCTTTGTCTATATATTCTGTAGACTGTCCCCAAATCTTTGTCTATGTATTCTGTAGTCTGTCCCCAAATCTTTGTCTATGTATTCTGTAGACTGTCCTCGTATCTTTGTCCATGTATTCTGTAGTCTGTCCCCAAATCTTTGTCCATGTATTCTGTAGTCTGTCCCCAAATCTTTGTCCATGTATTCTGTAATCTGTCCCCAAATCTTTGTCCATGTATTCTGAAATCTGTCCCTTAAATATTTGTCTGTGTATTCTGAAGTCTGCACCAAAATCTTTGTCCATGTGTTCTGTAGACTGTCCCCAAATCCTTGTCCATGTATTCTGTAGTCTGTCCCCAAATCTTTGTCCATGTATTATGTAGACTGTCCCCAAATCTTTGTCCATGTATTCTGTAGTGTGTCCCCAAATCTTTGTCCATGTATTCTGTAGTCTGTCTTCAAATCTTTGTCCATGTATTCTGTAGTCTGTCCTCAAATCTATGTCCATGTTTTCTGTAGACTGTCCCCAAATCTTTGTCCATGTTTTCTGTAGTCTGTCCCCAAATCTTTGTCCATGTATTCTGTAGTCTGTCCCCCAATCTTTGTCTATGTATTCTGTAGACTGTCCCCAAATCTTTGTCTATGTATTCTGTAGTGTGTCCCCAAATCTTTGTCTATGTATTCTGTAGCATGTCCCCAAATCTTTGTCTATGTATTCTGTAGACTGTTCCCAAATCTTTGTCCATGTTTTCTGTAGACTGTCCCCAAATCTTTGTCTCTATGTTTTCTGTAGACTGTCCCCAAATCTTTGTCTATGTATTCTGTAGACTGTCCCCAAATCTTTGTCCATGTTTTCTGTAGTCTGTCCCCAAATCTTTGTCCATGTATTCTGTAGTGTGTCCCCAAATCTTTGTCTATGTATTCTGTAGCATGTCCCCAAATCTTTGTCTATGTATTCTGTAGACTGTCCCCCAAATCTTTGTCCATGTTTTCTGTAGTCTGTCCCCAAATCTTTGTCCATGTTTTCTGTAGTCTGTCCCCAAATCTTTGTCCATGTATTCTGTAGTGTGTCCCCAAATCTTTGTCTATGTATTCTGTAGTGTGTCCCCAAATCTTTGTCCATGTTTTCTGTAGTCTGTCCCCAAATCTTTGTCCATGTATTCTGTAGTGTGTCCCCAAATCTTTGTCTATGTTTTCTGTAGTCTGTCCCCAAATCTTTGTCCATGTATTCTGTAGTGTGTCCCCAAATCTTTGTCTATGTATTCTGTAGTGTGTCCCCAAATCTTTGTCTATGTATTCTGTAGACTGTCCTCGTATCTTTGTCTATGTATTCTGCAGACTGTCCTCATATCTTTGTCCATGTATTCTGTAGACTGTCCTCAAATCTTTGTCTATGTATTCTACAAACTGTCCCCAAATCTTTGTCCATGTATTCTGTAGTCTATCCCCCAATCTTTGTCTAAGTATTCTGAAGACTGTAACCAAATCTTTGTTGGTGTATTCTGTAGTCTGTTCCCAAATCTTTGTCCATGTATTCTGTAGACTGTCCCCAAATCTTTGTCTATGTATTCTGTAGTCTGTCCCCAAATCTTTGTCTATGTATTCTGTAGACTGTCCTCGTATCTTTGTCTATGTATTCTGTAGACTGTCCCAAAATCTTTGTCTATGTATTCTGTAGTCTGTCCCCAAATCTTTGTCCATGTATTCTGTAGTCTGTCCCCAAATCTTTGTCCATGTATTCTGTAATCTGTCCCCAAATCTTTGTCCATGTATTCTGTAATCTGTCCCTTAAATATTTGTCTGTGTATTCTGAAGTCTGCACCAAAATCTTTGTCCATGTGTTCTGTAGACTGTCCCCAAATCCTTGTCCATGTATTCTGTAGTCTGTCCCCAAATCTTTGTCCATGTATTATGTAGACTGTCCCCAAATCTTTGTCCATGTATTCTGTAGTGTGTCCCCAAATCTTTGTCCATGTATTCTGTAGTCTGTCTTCAAATCTTTGTCCATGTATTCTGTAGTCTGTCCTCAAATCTATGTCCATGTTTTCTGTAGACTGTCCCCAAATCTTTGTCCATGTATTCTGTAGTCTGTCCCCCAATCTTTGTCTATGTATTCTGTAGACTGTCCCCAAATCTTTGTCTATGTATTCTGTAGTGTGTCCCCAAATCTTTGTCTATGTATTCTGTAGTCTGTCCCCAAATCTTTGTCTATGTATTCTGTAGACTGTCCCCAAATCTTTGTCTATGTATTCTGTAGACTGTCCCCAAATCTTTGTCCATGTTTTCTGTAGACTGTCCCCAAATCTTTGTCTATGTATTCTGTAGTCTGTCCCCAAATCTTTGTCTATGTATTCTGTAGCATGTCCCCAAATCTTTGTCCATGTTTTCTGTAGTCTGTCCCCAAATCTTTGTCCATGTATTCTGTAGTGTGTCCCCAAATCTTTGTCTATGTATTCTGTAGCATGTCCCCAAATCTTTGTCTATGTATTCTGTAGACTGTCCCCAAATCTTTGTCCATGTTTTCTGTAGTCTGTCCCCAAATCTTTGTCCATGTTTTTGTAGTCTGTCCCCAAATCTTTGTCCATGTATTCTGTAGTGTGTCCCCAAATCTTTGTCTATGTATTCTGTAGTGTGTCCCCAAATCTTTGTCTATGTATTCTGTAGTGTGTCCCCAAATCTTTGTCTATTTATTCTTTAGCCTGTCCCCAAATCTTTGTCCATGTATTCTTTTAGTCTGTCCCCAAATCTTTGTCCATGTATTCTGCAGTCTGTCCCCAAATCTTTGTCTATGTATTCTGTAGTCTGTCCCCAAATCTTTGTCTGTGTATTCTGTAGTGTGTCCCCAAATCTTTGTCCATGTATTCTGTAGTCTGTCCCCAAATCTTTGTCTATGTATTCTGTAGTCTGTCCCCAAATCTTTGTCTGTGTATTCTGTAGTGTGTCCCCAAATCTTTGTCTATGTATTCTGTAGACTGTCCCCAAATCTTTGTCTATGTATTCTGTAGTCTGTCCCCAAATCTTTGTCTATGTATTCTGTAGACTGTCCCCAAATCTTTGTCTATGTATTCTGTAGACTGTCCCCAAATCTTTGTCTATGTATTCTGTAGACTGTCCCCAAATCTTTGTCTATTTAGTTCTGTTACGTTCATTCATTTGGTGGTAAGAGTAAGAAATTAGTTCCATAGTGTCTAGATTATTATTTTATTACCCGAGTCAAATGTTCATTAAAGGGTGTTAAATTGGTCGGTTCTGTCCAGTTTGGGTCTGGGGGAAACCTAGACACTTGGTCAAGTAGCCGTAACTAATTAGGAATGGTACTAGTGTATAGGGAGGCTGTGTACAGGAGCCTGAACTCTAGGCAACCTGTGTGTGTGTATTTTTAGGGTCCAGTTGACCTACTTCTCAGAGAGATGGCATTGTATATATTTAGTTAAGGGGAATTCACAGAATTATTTTAGGGGTCACTTGGAGTTTTTATTTAGCTTTGCTTGGAAAGTATATTTAGCTTCATTTTGGATGTTTCGAGTGTATATTTAGTATAGGGGAAATTCCTGAAGTCTTTCCCCCCCCCCCCCCTAAGTCTGTTCCCCCCCCCCCCCCCCAAATCTTTGTCCACATGACTGACATATCCAAAACATCACTGTCCCATGACCTTTATACCCATGGCATGGTTATTGTTATCATCCCCCCCCCCCCACCATTTGACAAAAATCTTTGTCCCTATGTTTCTACCCACCCAATTCCCCCCCCCCCCCCCCCTGTATTACCCTCGCGTCCCCAACTTATCCATCCAAGACTGTCCCATCCCCCCCCCATATTTATGGTACTTCATAAATCTGGCACCTATTGCAACCCCCTCACACCTCCATTTGTCTTGATAGCCCCCCTCCCTTGTAATTATCTTTATGTACCCATTGCCCATAGACTTCCAATCTTTAGAAATGTTATATGAGAGCCTTCTTCCAAATAGAAACCTCCCCACTACTTTACAGATAGGAAGACCCTTCCTCCCCCCCCCCCCCCCCCCCCCCCCCCCCCCCCCCCCCCCCCCCCCCCCCCCCCCCCCCCCCCCCCCCCCCCCCCCCCCCCCCCCCCCCCCCCCCCCCCCCCCCCCCCCCCCCCCCCCCCCCCCCCCCCCCCCCCCCCCCCCCCCCCCCCCCCCCCCCCCCCCCCACCCCCCCCCCCCCCCCCCCCCCCCCCCCCCCCCCCCCCCCCCCCCCCCCCCCCCCCCCCCCCCCCCCCCCCCCCCCCCCCCCCCCCCCCCCCCCCCCCCCCCCCCCCCCCCCCCCCCCCCCCCCCCCCCCCCCCCCCCCCCCCCCCCCCCCCCCCCCCCCCCCCCCCCCCCCCCCCCCCCCCCCCCCCCCCCCCCCCCCCCCCCCCCCCCCCCCCCCCCCCCCCCCCCCCCCCCCCCCCCCCCCCCCCCCCCCCCCCCCCCCCCCCCCCCCCCCCCCCCCCCCCCCCCCCCCCCCCCCCCCCCCCCCCCCCCCCCCCCCCCCCCCCCCCCCCCCCCCCCCCCCCCCCCCCCCCCCCCCCCCCCCCCCCCCCCCCCCCCCCCCCCCCCCCCCCCCCCCCCCCCCCCCCCCCCCCCCCCCCCCCCCCCCCCCCCCCCCCCCCCCCCCCCCCCCCCCCCCCCCCCCCCCCCCCCCCCCCCCCCCCCCCCCCCCCCCCCCCCCCCCCCCCCCCCCCCCCCCCCCCCCCCCCCCCCCCCCCCCCCCCCCCCCCCCCCCCCCCCCCCCCCCCCCCCCCCCCCCCCCCCCCCCCCCCCCCCCCCCCCCCCCCCCCCCCCCCCCCCCCCCCCCCCCCCCCCCCCCCCCCCCCCCCCCCCCCCCCCCCCCCCCCCCCCCCCCCCCCCCCCCCCCCCCCCCCCCCCCCCCCCCCCCCCCCCCCCCCCCCCCCCCCCCCCCCCCCCCCCCCCCCCCCCCCCCCCCCCCCCCCCCCCCCCCCCCCCCCCCCCCCCCCCCCCCCCCCCCCCCCCCCCCCCCCCCCCCCCCCCCCCCCCCCCCCCCCCCCCCCCCCCCCCCCCCCCCCCCCCCCCCCCCCCCCCCCCCCCCCCCCCCCCCCCCCCCCCCCCCCCCCCCCCCCCCCCCCCCCCCCCCCCCCCCCCCCCCCCCCCCCCCCCCCCCCCCCCCCCCCCCCCCCCCCCCCCCCCCCCCCCCCCCCCCCCCCCCCCCCCCCCCCCCCCCCCCCCCCCCCCCCCCCCCCCCCCCCCCCCCCCCCCCCCCCCCCCCCCCCCCCCCCCCCCCCCCCCCCCCCCCCCCCCCCCCCCCCCCCCCCCCCCCCCCCCCCCCCCCCCCCCCCCCCCCCCCCCCCCCCCCCCCCCCCCCCCCCCCCCCCCCCCCCCCCCCCCCCCCCCCCCCCCCCCCCCCCCCCCCCCCCCCCCCCCCCCCCCCCCCCCCCCCCCCCCCCCCCCCCCCCCCCCCCCCCCCCCCCCCCCCCCCCCCCCCCCCCCCCCCCCCCCCCCCCCCCCCCCCCCCCCCCCCCCCCCCCCCCCCCCCCCCCCCCCCCCCCCCCCCCCCCCCCCCCCCCCCCCCCCCCCCCCCCCCCCCCCCCCCCCCCCCCCCCCCCCCCCCCCCCCCCCCCCCCCCCCCCCCCCCCCCCCCCCCCCCCCCCCCCCCCCCCCCCCCCCCCCCCCCCCCCCCCCCCCCCCCCCCCCCCCCCCCCCCCCCCCCCCCCCCCCCCCCCCCCCCCCCCCCCCCCCCCCCCCCCCCCCCCCCCCCCCCCCCCCCCCCCCCCCCCCCCCCCCCCCCCCCCCCCCCCCCCCCCCCCCCCCCCCCCCCCCCCCCCCCCCCCCCCCCCCCCCCCCCCCCCCCCCCCCCCCCCCCCCCCCCCCCCCCCCCCCCCCCCCCCCCCCCCCCCCCCCCCCCCCCCCCCCCCCCCCCCCCCCCCCCCCCCCCCCCCCCCCCCCCCCCCCCCCCCCCCCCCCCCCCCCCCCCCCCCCCCCCCCCCCCCCCCCCCCCCCCCCCCCCCCCCCCCCCCCCCCCCCCCCCCCCCCCCCCCCCCCCCCCCCCCCCCCCCCCCCCCCCCCCCCCCCCCCCCCCCCCCCCCCCCCCCCCCCCCCCCCCCCCCCCCCCCCCCCCCCCCCCCCCCCCCCCCCCCCCCCCCCCCCCCCCCCCCCCCCCCCCCCCCCCCCCCCCCCCCCCCCCCCCCCCCCCCCCCCCCCCCCCCCCCCCCCCCCCCCCCCCCCCCCCCCCCCCCCCCCCCCCCCCCCCCCCCCCCCCCCCCCCCCCCCCCCCCCCCCCCCCCCCCCCCCCCCCCCCCCCCCCCCCCCCCCCCCCCCCCCCCCCCCCCCCCCCCCCCCCCCCCCCCCCCCCCCCCCCCCCCCCCCCCCCC
>NW_027187534.1:0-83458 GCF_041381155.1 Argopecten irradians | reverse complement strand
CCTAAAATGTCCTCCCGGCTGACTATGTCCGTGGTTACATTTTCACGCAGCCTCGCTTTCAATGCTTTCAACTTTCCTTTACTTTAATGGTCAGAACTGGGAAACGTAAGCAGAACTTGGCCGTCGTATTAATATGTGAGAACTTTTGGAAGGTCAATGAACGCATTTTGACTGGTTTTCTTTGCCCGACTATTCATTTTAATAAAAACCATAAATATATGACTTTATAATTTTATGCTGTAAATACAATGTATAAAAACAATTGCTTGTGTCAACTGTCACTAATTATCATATTTATATATTACAATAAAATATGTGTAAATAAAAATAGAACAAATTCTCAGTCCCTAATTGTTTCAAACAGGTGTACAACATTATACTTACTGATCAGCAAACTGGCCAGCCACAGCTTCATGGATATGGAGAATGTCGGAAGCTGTGCTGCACGATGTCAGTTGTGGAAACCCTTGGAAAATGTTCCTTAGAACAGTTTCCATTGCATCCGTCACCTCAGGGACAGCTAGATGACTATTAGAATCCAAAGCTGTGCGCATTTCAATTCTGACGAAGTGCAAGACCCAGTCTAAATCTGAATAAAATTAACATGGACATTTTACAAATCATTGAAATGAAAGCAAGCCGAACGAAAATGTTTGTTTCAGGATTTTTCATGTCTGATGCAAAATATATATTCAGGCTAATTTTCATAATTGCAATACCAACCACGTCCTCAGTCTAACGATTTATTAGCGAGATAAATCATTTGAGTCTGATTCTAGACCTGGAAGAAGAAGGAGAAGAAGAAGAGATCAATGGCCTGCATGCATGGATGGTTATTTTTTTTTGTACTTCGGGTTTAACCTGTTCCGGTTCTGCTCTCCACAGTAAATATATTTAACTAATGAAAATACATTAACAGGAGCAATTTAACATTTGTTTTTAAAAATATTAATAATAACAGTTTTGGAAATCATAATCTTTGGAATATCAAGTCAAAATATCCACCAAGCGAAAGATGAGCACAAGGAATCATGACGTCACATCAAGTCAACAAATGGCGCGAAAATCATAGGATTGCATACGCGGCACCCCAGGTCTGTGACGCTGCATGGACACAGAAAATCAACGTCCAAAATCAGAATACTGATTTCTGTGTATTTTAAAGTTTTTATTATGCTTGACAATCATTATTTACCTATACTAATAGGTCTACTTTAAAATACGTCATTTTAAATTATGTCTTCTACAAATGTACTTGAAATAGAAAAGACAATAAAGAAGGAGAGCTTCGCTCATCCCATGACGTGCATGATTCATATTATTGAATCGAGTACGTACAACGAAACTCCAAACGCTGAATAATGTTGATGATATCGTTGAAAACATTTCCGTGCACATCATGTACGATTTGTTCACCCAACGGAATCATATCCGGTCTGGACGGGAAGTGACTTATCATTATTCGGACAATTCTCCCCAGCATGGACCTGTCGTTTGGAGCGGTCATTTCGTCAAGCTGTTTTTTCATCGCATCTGTAATATGAATAAAATGCAATATGATGCTTGTGTCTAGAATAGAACACGATTAAAACGCGAAATTATAGACTTAAATGTATACAAAAATCTAGAATATCAGGGTTATTTTTTTTTATTTTTTTTTTATTTTTTATTTTGTATTTTTTAATTGTTTCTATAACATTGAGCGGTCTTTTGATAGGGTGTATACATATGCTGAATTTTAAATGCCACCCATTCATGAAAAATCCGGTATATTTGAGCCACCATATGTTTCTTAGTCCTTTAATATGGTGTAATCCCGGAATTGGAAATGTGAAATTAAAAGTTTGAAAGCATTTCTTGATCCCTTCACATGGGGCGGATATAACGACAGTAATATTAAGCCGGGAACGGGCATGTAATAAATGCCTTGGGACTTTTTTTTTGACTGTTTTAAAGTGAATAGTCGGGCAAAGAGAACCAGTCTAAATGCGTTCATTGGCCTTCCAAAAGTTCTCACATATTAATACGACGGTCAAGTTCTGCTTAGTTTCCCAGTTCTGACCATTAAAGTAAAGAAAAGTTGAAAGCATTGAAAGCGAGGCTGCGTGGAAATGTAACCACGGACATAGTGAGCCGGGAGGACGTTTTAGAATGTCTATACTTTAAATTAATTTCTTCGTACGCAGACAGATTTTGACGAGAGATCTTATTTTTCCATTTCATAAGAAATTATACTGGATACATTCACACCATTTTTACCAACTTCAGCCATCCTTGCCCGACTGTTCACTTTAAATGAAGTATATACTTACATATAAAAACTCTTTGGTACATTGTGACTGTACAATTCACTTGATTGTCAAGAAATACCTGCATCATAAATGAACGTAAATAAGAAACTTGATTGTTCAGGAATACCTCCATCATAAATGAGAAACTACTGGTATTTTATCCACTCCCATTCACCTCTTTATCTCTCTCTCTCTCTCTCTCTCTCTCTCTCTCTATCTATCTCCATATCTCTCTCTGTTGAGCATAAATGTGTTCCATTAGGTAATCTATGCTATTTTTCCTCGAAGTGTAATAAGCAAAAACGGATTATAAGGAATACCTGTGCTATGTCACTGACGAGCACGTCCAAAGCGACATCAGTGTTTTCCACAAGACGAGAGACAATAACTGATCTTCGTAACATGGGTCGGAACACTGTTTGGGGAATCTGAAATGAATCTTAAAACGGGAAAATGTTAGTAAATTAATTACCATTGCTACACGTAACACACAGGGATTCTGAGAATTAGTTACAGTTTATATAATTATGGACCCACTCAGGGTGCCCTTAGACCATTTTAGGCGTGTTAGGGGTCCAGATCAAAAATCAGTAAAAATCATGCTGTACATAGTTCATAATTATATAAACTGTAACTAATTGTCAGATGCCTGTGACGTAATGATTCATCGACTGTTATGCAGGTAAGATTCTTTTTACTGTTATTCTGTCTGACGCAGTGATAGCCAACTAACGGCGCGGTAATTAGGATGACGGCTGGAAATACGACCCGCGTTTTAAAATTTAACATATATTTATTTCAATTTATTGTTCAGAAGGTGATGACAAGTGTAGTATAAATAATAAGCTAGTAACGTTTGTGACTCTTACAAAAATTTGGATAGCTCGTTGATATTTACCTACTGCATACGCTATGTCCGGAAACCCAGACATGTAGCGGTCCATAAGTCCTTCCAGTATGGGACACTCGACCCAGTGTTGGGATGAAGACAGCGGCGAATCGGTGGGCGTGTGCAATTTTCTGATGTCTTTTTCAGAAGGCGAGGTGGAGACGTTTCCTGCAATGGATTCGGTAGGTTTGGGGAGTACTTCTTCAGTGGAAGTGGTAGGTAAAGGAGCTTTCTCTTTGATGAACTTTACGACAGAGGGCGCTTTAGTTTCCTCAATAGGGGTAACTGATGTTAGAGTTTTTCTTTCGTCGTTGGTGTCTGTAGGTGCGATAACTCTCTCTGTAATAGATTTGACAACAGAGGGAGCTTTAGTGTCCTCAATGAGTTCTGTTGGAGATGGAACTCTCTGTTGAATGGAGGTAATAACTGACAGGGGTTTCCCTTCCTTAATAGCTTCCGTAGGCGAGGGAACTCTCTCTTGTACCGATAGCATTTTCTCTTCCTCAATGGCTTCTGTAGGCGATGGAACTCTAGTGTTAATAGATTTGACCACTGAATGGGCTTTCCCTTCTAGAATTGCACTCACTGTATCAAGCAGGCGAGAGTAGTGATGGTTCCTAAATAAGCTTTTGTATCTTCATTGACACATCATCCCGTGAAAAATCACAGAACCGGAAGTTCCTGTGGAAATGCGAGAAAGACTGGAGGATTTAATCAAAGTCTATTTTGTTATACATTGTCTACATTAGTCCATATGACGTAATAAAAGTATAGTTGTAATAGGTTTGATTTAGTATACTAAACGTTTAATTAACAGCTAGGGTCATTTAAAGGCCCATTACCTTTCCGGAGCAAAATATAAAGGTTTCTTAAAAAACATAAATAACATCAGAAAATGCGTACCGATGACCTAAAATAAGGTTACGACACCAAGCATATGCAAGATTTCCTGCGTAATATATGAAAACAGTGGAGAGTCAATTCGCTGTTTTGCCGTCTGGCGCAGTGATAGTCAACTACCGCCCGGTATTTAGGACGACGGCGGGAAACATAATACGACCCGCGTTATGAAAATGAACATCTTATTTATTTCAATCAAATCGTTCAGAAGGTGATGATAAATGTAGTATTAACGGTAAGTTAATAATTTTTAAGACTCTACAAAAATATCGATCTTGTTTTACATTCCCATTTTAAAAATTAAAAGCCATTTCGGATAGGTAGTGGGTCTTTAAGGACGACTTCCCCTGTGTTGTATTGTGTATGTGATATTCTATAATCTCCTTGTAATAGGAAACTGTCTGTATACATTTTGTACATAAATCAGTTAAGAACTTTTGTTGTACATTTTGGTATTGATGACCTTCTATTTCTGATGTTGTTTTTCTGTTGCCATGCACATTAAGTCAAAAGCACCAAAATACTGATCCCGAACATTTCCGCATTTTATTCCAAAATGTTCAATATATGCATGTAAATCAGGCTAGTGCCGTAGTTGTGTATTTTTGGTGGAGATTTCATCTCTCCCTACCTATGGAAAATATAACCCACATAATACCTGATTTATTGAAATGTGTAAGATGTTTTTTAGTACCCAAAGGTATCAATTTACCCTATATGAGATACTTCAATGATGCCTCTACCCATTATGTGCCATTTTGATGGTGGATAAGGAAAACAGATATGAAAAAATAAAGACCCAATATATGTCAACTGCCCCATATGGGATTTCCGACGACCAACAGGGAATGTGGTTATGTCAATGGAGACCGAGACGAAAGTAGCCTAGAAAAGGATGAAGAAATTAATGTGTTTATTCACAAATGAACTGAGCAAACAACAATTATCAAAAAATTTTTTTGAGCTTTTGCAATTTTTAACATATAGGAAATAACCATCGTTAAAGCTGCAATTCATAATGAGATAAATATGTTTTCATATGCAGACATTGTGTAAAGGGAATACTTTTCTGGACATAGTTATGACAGTGTCGTATCATGGGAAGTTAACCATGAAGTTTCAGCAATTCATGGTAAAAGTAAACATAAACAATCACGTGATCATTAACACAAAATACAATTTTCATATTTTGGCCACAAGATCTTGAGATTTTGGCATCGTGACTCGTTTTAATAACAACACTTTGTCGGTACCATATGGGGATCATTTCATGCAAGTTTAGCCCAAAATCGCAGACCGATAGAACTTAAAGAATAGAAGAAGTTCAAAATGTTTTTCAAGATGGCGATATCAGCGCTGATGCGCCATCTTGCAAAATGTGAATTGATGGGCACAATGTTTATCAAATCAAACTTAGACAATGGCATTTGATATAAAATATATAAATTTGTATTTGAGACAGGACAGTGAACTTGAGAAAAGAGAGGTGGGATCAATTTTTGAATGATTAACAAAAGAATATCAGTGCTTCAATTAATCGCACCAAATGTTTTGAAATAGAAAAGTTATAACATGATACATTGTAGGGTGTTTCGTTGCCTTGAATTCATTCAAATTTGTTTTCACATTGGTGGCGTGCGACTGATATTGTGCCATTTTCGCTTATGATTATGTAAAACGTGTTTACATAATCCAATCATTTGTCCACGCATGTGTAGTTAAAAGATTTATTTTACTCGTGAAATAATGAATTTAAAAATTGTATAAAAGATCAGACCCCGAAAAATAACAACACTTATGTCGGGAATAATGAGCTCAGGATTTAGACAGCAAGTTTGCCGTAGATGGTATAGTAGAACTTGAGTAAGTTCAAAATCGTTTTTCAATTTGGTAGAAAAATGTTAACATTTCGTGTAATCAACCCGAAAATATATACATATGTGATGTACATGAAATGTAATTTATCAACAAATTTTATGCCTTTAAAAGCTAACAAACCGGTCGGTGAAGATAACAGAGAAAATACAACAATTTGTCGGGATCAATCATGGTTCCGACAAGGAGGTATAATGGCCCATCTTGGATTTTCACTCCAAGGATAAACAATACTTTGTCGGGAGTACATGGTCATTTAACGAACCAAATAACAAGAGGCCACAAGGGCCTTAAAGATCATCTAGACTAATCGTTTCATGCAAGTTTCAGCGAAATGGCACGGTAGAACTTGAGAAGAAGTTCAAAAATGTATTTCAAGATGGCGGCTGTGGCGGCCATCTTGGATTTCAGATCAACCCGAAAAAATAACAGCACTTTGTCGGACCTTGTCAGGATCATTTCATGCAAGTTTCAGCCAAATCGCACCAGTAGAACTTGAGAAGAAGTTCAAAATGTGTTTTCAAAATGGCGGCTGTGGCGGCCATCTTGGATTTCGGATCGACCCGAAAAATAACAACACTTTGTCGGGACCATGTTAGGATCATTTATGCAAGTTTCAGCCAAATCGCACTGGTAAGAACTTGAGAAGAAGTTCAAAATGTTGTTTTCAAGATGGCGGCTGTGGCGGCCATCTTGGATTTCGGAACGACCCGAAAAATAACAACACTTTGTCGGGACCATGTCAGGATCATTTCATGCAAGTTTCAGCCAAATCGCACCGGTAGAACTTGAGAAGAAGTTCAAAATGTGTTTTCAAGATGGCGGCTGTGGCGGCCATCTTGGATTTCGGATCGACCCGAAAAATAACAACACTTTGTCGGGACCATGTCAGGATCATTTCATGCAAGTTTCAGCCAAATCGCAACGGTAGAACTTGAGAAGAAGTTCAAAATGTGTTTTCAAGATGGCGGCTGTGGCGGCCATCTTGGATTTCGGATCGACCCGAAAAATAACAACACTTTGTCGGACCATGTTGGGATCATTTCATGCAAGTTTCAGCCAAATCGCACCGGTAGAACTTGAGAAGAAGTTCAAAATGTGTTTTCAAGATGGCTGTGGCGGCCATCTTGGATTTCGGATCGACCGAAAAATAACAACACTTTGTCGGGACCATGTCAGGATCATTTCATGCAAGTTTCAGCCAAATCGCACCGGTAGAGCTTGAGAAGAAGTTCAAAATGTGTTTTCAAGATGCGGCTGTGGCGGCCATCTTGGATTTCGGATCGACCCGAAAAATAAGAACACTTTTTCGTCGGGACCATGTCAGGATCATTTCATGCAAGTTTCAGCCAAATCGCACCGGTAGAGCTTGAGAAGAAGTTCAAATTGTGTTTTCAAGATGGCGGCTGTGGCGGCCATCTTGGATTTCGGATCGACCCGAAAAATAACAACACTTTGTCGGGACCATGTCAGGATAATTTCATGCAAGTTTCAGCTAAATCTCACCGGTAGAACTTCAGAAGAAGTTAAAAATGTGTTTTCAAGATGGCGGCTGTGGCGACCATCTTGGATTTCGGATCGACCCGAAAAATAAGAACGCTTTTTCGGGACCATGTCAAGATCATTTCAGGCAAGTTTCAGCCAAATCACACTGGTAGAGCTTGAGAAGTTCAAAATGGATAAAATTAACGCACGGCGCACGGCGGATGACGACGGACGAAACATGACGACTATAGGTCATCCTGACCCTTCGGGTCAGATGACCTAAAAACATTATGCCTTTATATAACAAACGCTTCGGTGAAAATTTAGATGCAAATATATATTTATGAAATTCAATATGGGCCCGACTTTGAAAATGAAACCACGATCCGCGGGAAGATATTCCCCCAAATGGTACAAAACACTCGGTTTTTGTAGTAAAGAAGTAGTAAAACGAGTCACGTGCTTATATCTCCTTCATGCCATTGGCCAAAATATGAAATTGTTTTATGGGTAACAAAATATCACGTGATTGTGTGTTTACTTCCAAATATAGTGATTTCTCTGACCTGTGGCAGTATAACACAATCACGTGATCACTAGTTACTCCTAATACACCTTCATATTTCGGCCAATGGCATGAATGAAGTATAAGCAAGTGACTCTTTTTACTACGTTTTTACTACAAAATGCCACGTGTTTTGTACCATTTGAGGGAATATCCCCCACGGATCATGGTTTCATCTCCAAAGTCGGGAAATAGATTGAATTTCATAAAAATATATATTTGCATTTATCTTTTAACCGTATCGTTTGATATATAAAGACATAACGATTTTTATAACGGTTTTAATGGCCATGTACAACTAATATTGGTTCAATCTATAAGTATTGATCCTCCCAGAACATGGTTTTACCTCCAACGTCGGAAAGCGCATTGGAATTCATAAATATATATTTGTATCTATCTTTTTACTGGAGCGTTTGTTATATAAAGGAATAACGAATCTACAATCAAGATTGGTTTAATCTTTGAGTGAAATCCTCCCGGGACGTGGTTATATCTCCAAGGTAGGAAACCGCATTGGAATTCATAAATATATCAATCTCACCACCGGAGCGTTTGTTATATAAAGGCATAACAATTTTGTAATTACGGCTTTCATATATACATGAACATAATATGAAAATGTACATGCATATAAATAACAGTTCAAACGGTGCAGGTGTTAAACAATTAAGTTTGATAGTTCAATATGAATAGCAACCAACAGAGTAAATTATAAAGATGTCATAATTACTTTGATTTTGCATTATTAAAAGAATCAACACATATTTTTTTAACTCCAATTATTTGCCTTTATATTCAGAATCATCAATTTTTAATACATTTAAATGTACATATATACCCGCATACCTAGGCAAGAAAGAACAAGAGTAGTGATTTCGTTTACTATCATACGTTCTCTGATCTCTAATATTCATTCTGTTAATCCACACGCCTTTCTCGCGTAGATATGGTGCGCGTGCGACGTAAGATATCGTGAGACCTCGATTTTCATGTTTCAACATGACTTCTGATTATGAACACGAGTTATATAACCCAGGAACATGTACACGTGTTCATTTGTCCACACATGTGCAGTAAAAGTTAAATTATCGTGAATATGATTTAAAATTGGATAACAGCATTTAGTATCGACAATATCAGTTATGAAAGTTATATCATCTACATGTTACGTGCCATATTTTTATGTATAACTTTTTAAAACAGTCATAATAGATAATTACAAAAACCATATGAAGAAATATGGTAATGATATACTTTTGTTGCAATTTCAGAAATAAAAAATATCAAGGGTAGTTTTCTCACGTGCACGTTGAACTCTTATTCAAATACATATGTGTATACATGAAAGACGTAATTACTAATTCGTTATTCATTTATATAACAAACGCTCTGGTGAAAAGATAGGTGCAAATATATATTTATGAATTGCAATGTGGTTCCCGATGTTGGAGGTAAAACCACGTCCAATTGGGGTAGGTTTCGCCCAATGAAATATAAAGACTACGGAAAATGAAATTTATCCTGTACATAGATATAATCTTCAGATCATTTTCAATGCATACAGCGAACAATATGGGTGGTCAGTTGCCTAGCTTATAGAGCGATAGAAGCTTTACATAGAACATGACGTATTTTTTTCCAAAACGAGGCCGCAGCAACAAACGGAAGCGTGCAACAAAAAGTCAGATGGCAGTGACAGTTTGCCACGGCATGTTTAGTTAAAAAAAAACCAAGAACAAATCGAAGTACGATGGACTGTTTATACATATCATATATGCTAAAACACTTCACATGTAACTTACATACGCTAGCTAGCTTAGTACACCAAACATACATGTAATTAGTCTGCGGCTGTATGTGCGCAGGCATATGTGTTTGAAATTTAACTCACCACGTGCAACGCCGTTACACGAGTCCCAACAGATCCGGGCAAGTTCCGCTTGAGATTTGGCTTCTGTTTCTTCAATCGCTACATGCCATCTCTGAATTTAATTCCCTGTAAATCTCCTAGGGTGCTACCGATTCCATTATAATTTCCTCCACTTTGTTGCCGATTCAGATATATTTTTTTTTTATCTCACACACTTTCGTTCAGCCATTCTGTTTACTTTTAGTGCGTAACAATGCGCATGCGCGAAACTTCGACTACACATTTGCATACTATTTTGTCTGACGGACACCGTAATAAATCAAGGATTTCCTTCAAATTTGTATTTAAGACACATTTGTTCAATCTCAAACGTATAAAGAAATCAAATTGAGGTATTTTTGATATGTTTTTTCATCTTTTCTTCCGTTTATCAGATTTTACAAAAAATATTTATTTGGTTAAGCGAAACCTACCTTTAAAGTGAACAGTCGGGCCAACTTGGATGGCTAAAGGAGGCTGGTACAAATGGTGTCAATGTATCCAGTATAATTCTTATGACCTGAAATATAAAATTCTCGTGAAAATCCATGTCTTGTAAACAGAAATAGTAATTAAGTATAGGAATATAAGTTTGTTTTTAACCACATCGGAACTAAAACGTGATACTTATTTTATTTAACATTGTTAATGAAACTAGTTCACGCAGCCTTGTTCAAAAACATGCTTTAACGACTTTTCTTTATTTCAATAGTCAGAACTTGGGAATTGTTCAATTAGGGCTGATAGTTATTGCGAGAATCTTTCCTAGTTCAGTTCCATTTTAATACGGATACCAGAACCAGAAACGAGTTCCGTTTTTAACTTAACCAAATATAATTTTAAAACGATTAAACGGAACCAGGAACCAGACCCAGTTCCGTTTAAGCTTAAACGGAACTAGGAACCAGACCCGAGTTCCGTTTAAGCTTATACGGAACTAGGAACCAGACCCGAGTTCCGTTTAACAAAAGTACTGGCCAACGAGCCGAGTTCCGTTTATTAGGATTTCTACCTCTAATTGAATGTTCAATTACATATTATATATCGGAATCGAACTCTGAGCTTTCTGCAGCGATACGACACAGAATTAATCTCATATAACACAGATTTCCTTAAACGGATCTGGACAACTAGACTCCAGTTCCGTTTAACTTAACACGGAATAGGAACCAGACCCAGTTCCGTTTAAGCTTTATACGGAACTAGGAACCAGACCCGAGTTCCGTTTTAACAAAAGTCTACTGGCCAACGTGCGGAGTTCCGTTTACTAGGATTTCTACCTCTAATTGGATGTTCGAATTACATATTATATATCGCGAATCGAACTCTGAGAGCATTTCAGCAGCGATACGTCACAGAATTAATTCTCTATAACACAGATTTCCTTTAAACGGATCTGACAACTAGACTCCAGTTGCGTTTTAACTTAAACGGAACCAGGAACCAGACCCGAGTTCCGTTTAAGCTTAAACGGAACTAGGAACCAGACCCGAGTTCCGTTTATGCTTATACGGAACTAGGAACCAGACCCGAGTTCCGTTTAACAAAAGTACTGGCCTCAACGAGCCGAGTTCCGTTTATTTGGATTTACTACCTCTAATTGAAATGTTCAATTACATATTATATATCGGAATCGAACTTCTGAGCTTTCAGCAGCAGCGATACGACACAGAATTATCTCTATAACACATGGATTTCCTTTTATTAGGAATCTGACAACTAGGACTTCCAGTTCAGTGTAACTTAAACGGAAACTAGGAACCAGACCCGCTTGTCCGTGTTTAAGCTTATAAGGAACTAGGATCCAGACCCTGAGTTCCAGTTTACACCCCACGCTTGCATCGACATTTGTAAAGCTCTTCTGACCCGAAGGGCCTGATATCGAATATTGTAATATTCGATCATATATACAAATTCTGGATGGACCTGCTCCTTCAATAAATTTTAAATTGGCATTGCCATAGCATTTACTCATTTTAGCTCAACTGGTCCAAAAGGACCGAGTGAAGGTTAATGCGATAACGCGACGTGCTGGCGTTTACATGAATGAGACCGGAATTCTCTTTGAAAGTTAAATGGAAAATTCTTGGCAACAGATCTAGACCGTTTAAGCCCAGTACATACGATTTTTACATATATCTTTATCTAATCCCCGTGGTAAAAAGGATTTTATTTTTAATTTTAAATGTAACAAATGCTTCATCGAAAATATTTAGATTTCCAGATTATTTTTTTCTCCCATTTTTTTTTATTTTTATGTGTGACGGAGTATTTCAAATTACATATTTTTCTGATATTTTAATATCTTGTTAAATTGATGTGCATTTTATCGAACTGCAAAGCATAAACCAAAAACTGCCTTCGAAATATACATGTATATTGTACCTATTGATCTTGGTTAAGAATATCCTTTTCGTGAGTCAACAAAAATAGATCACGAAGAATCACCCCTGTTTTATGAAGTAATTGTCACAAAAAAACTCTTACAATTGGAAATAGCAAAACAGGCTCTACGATTTGCTTAATTTTAAATCTCCATCATATAATGATGCTTTCAATATCATATGATTATGAGTGCTAATCAATAGTGGTAGAGAGTCAGTCCCAGCATTTTTTACAATTTTGAATTCCTTAAGGATGCTTACCATCGCAATATGAGTACTATCCCATACTTAATTTCAGAGAAAAAGTCGTTTATATGGAAATAAAACAAATTGACCCCTTTTGGCCCCGCCCCTCAGGCCCAAGGGGATAAGCCACACCTTTTTTATAATTTTGTATCCTCACCTCATACAGATACTACCTTTGTCAATATGAGTTGTTATATATCGTGCGTTAAGTTTTAGAGAAGAAGTCTTTTATAAGGAAATTAGAGTTTTTTATTTTATACAATGTTTAAGCACACTTTCATGATATAATACTTACTATAACTTTAGAATTCAAATTCACTACATACACAATTTTTATAGCCCTGAAAACATTTATATTTGAGAATCCACGTCTACCTAAGCGTACCTTATTTCGTACTCGACGAGAGTATATAGAATGATGTCCCTTCCTAAACACCTCTATGTAGCCACGAGGCCAAATGACTGCGAGGAGGAAAAGGGAGGGAGGACAGAAGAGTGGAATCCCATAAAGTCATTGTTAGTTTTACATCATGTAAATTGGTTTTACATTGAAAAACCTCAATTTCTTTTCAGTAATACGCTACTTATAACTTTAGTATGCGAATTTGTCTTTCTTACCGTAATGGCGAGTCCGAAGCCAGGCAGCCCCAGTCAAATGGTAATTGTAGGGGACAGGCCCCAGGCAGAGAATATATAAAACAGGGTTGAATGAACAAAGGTAAAAAACGGATAATACCTTCCCGTGGAAAGAGGTGCACCATTGTGAAAACTGCTTGCATAAGGTTAAAAGACCATAAATGCATTTAATGTCTACTGAGGAGGAACAGTCACAGACAGAAAACAGTCCGCATCAGAGTGGAAGGACAGAGAACGCGGAGGTGAAAGTAGACTGACCACGCGGGCCAAACGGCAGAAGAGACAGTTGATGTCCTGGTAACAAGGACCTATTGGCGGAGAGCCAAAAGAGGTCGGCAAGGTGGCTCTAACCTCATTAGCCCTCACCTTGCATTCCGCATGAGATTGATCATTACGACGGCCTCATAAGCAATCTTGATCACCCTGACATAGGGTAATGTTGGGAGATGGAGCTGGAAGTAAGATATCCTGCCCTGACCCTGTGTTTAAGGTCCCGACAGGAACAAAAGCATCCCGATAATTCTCCCCAGACCTACAATAGAGACTGACAGGAAAGGAGATTCTAATGGAATGGGGCGATCAAAACCTGGTTTCCGCAATTTCTTTGGTGCCCAAATTTCAGGATCAGTGAGAAGGGTTACGGCAGAGCTAGCTCTTGCCCGTGAAATACGCGAAGAGCGAAAAGACAATGCATAAATATCACTTCTCATGTGGCCTGAGGAAACAGCATGCAGAAAGACAGTCTTAAAAGTTTTAAAACTTTATGGAGTCCGATCATAAAGGGCCCATTAGAAGCCGAAGCCCCCATTTATGACTCTAAAAACGAGTTCTAGGGATTCCACTGTTGCGAGCTAACTACTGTACGTTAGGCCTGTCCAGATTGAACCCCCCGAATCAAGACAGACAAAGAAATGAAGATCCTACCTCTGGTCTACCACGGAAAGAAAGTACACTGGCAATATAGCTGTGCGATAGCTGCAATAGTACATGATTGTGCTCCCTAAACAAGACAGAGAAGGAAAACTCGCAATCAGCTGGGCAGAGGCCATGACCGGATCAATCTTCCTGACGCCAATCAAAGAAGATCTTCCAGCGTGACTGGTAGGGCGGCAGAGGACAAAACGACCTAATTGATCGGGCGATGCGAGCTGAACATATCCGAAGAAAAAGCCCTGACTGAGCTAGGACTCCCTGAAGAATCACGTCCAAGCGTTAAGGTAACGTCTGGGGCCGATGCTAACGAAAGACATTTGTTTTTGGTGGGAGAACCAGAGGACAAGCCACCAGAAACGACAAGAGCTCCGAAAACCAGGGTTGGCGCGGCAACGAGTGGCTCTATCGGAAATGAAGGAGCAATAATGCTCCGGAAACTTCTGTAGAACCCTGCGTCCATGGCCCAAGCCATTTGGTTTGCCACGGAGAGACAAAGGTTGACAAACTGGATTATTGAGAAAAGAGGCAAAAAGGTCGAGGGATTTAGATGCCGTTCTGTCATATAACCAGCGGCGCCGCCTGGAGATTATCCGCCAGAACATTTTGCGCTTCCTCGAAGATGCTTGACTAAAATCTGTTAACTTGGCCATTTCCTTATAGATAGGAATAATACGGAAATACTGATAGCGAGGGCACAAAGGACGTGAGCTGGTGTCCCTTTCTCTCCAGATAAGCGACCACTGTAGAGTTGTCCGTAGCCGTTAGCCATTCAAACCGCATTGGAATGCAGAAGTCTTCTTAAATGTTGCAGAGAAAAACGAAATACATTTGTAATTGCCTTTGCAGAGTACACCACCGAGCAAACCCCATGAGTTGAGATAACACAGAATATTTAGAGACCAACGAGGGGCGAGCCGATGAAGGTCAGAGGAGGATTATCTCTGGCCTTCTACGAATTTCTTCATAAAGTTGGAATGACAATACCATGAACCGCGTGGAAACGGTTTCCCAGAAGACACTGTTTTAAGAAGGGGAACCCCATTACTCTTTAAAGGAAACTAAGTCAACTCTAAGCAAAAGTTTACATGACCAGATGGGTGTTCCGATCCAAAGATTCCCGAACTAGATGGATCATTAGGAATTCGTCGACATATGTTGTGAACATATCTTCCTAGAGTGCAGAAATCACACTACAACCAGCAGCAGTTGATGGGACACCAAGCTCCAAACCTCTTGCGGATCAGAATTATTCTGGAATAGAAGCTGAGTGTGTAGTCCATAAATAGGCACCTCTCCTCGATCGCGCCCCTTTAAAAGCATGGTCCTTACTTCCTCTCGGATGGAAACTGACATCTCCGGATCCCCCGAAGGAGGGAAAAAATAACATACTTTGACACAAAGTGCGGATGCCGCAAGTATGGAATGCCAAACCGCTCCTTCACTACGGAAAGGGCTCAAGGGTCCTGGGTGATATCCTTCAATTGACTCTAGAAAGAAGGTGGACTGACGATCTCCTACAGGGAGATGAAAACGAGGAATATCGAGGACCTTAACAGATGGAGAATTGTTTTTGCCTTACCCAAGCCCTAATTTACGAGAGGAGGACTTGAATCTGAGACTGGCTGAATTCTCAAGAACAGACCTTTCGTATGGAACGATCAAGGACGGGAGAGACGAATCAGGAACTTTTCGTTTTGTCCAAATGATGGTTTGTTACTCTTCTTACCCTTCCCAATGTTACCATTGAAATAAGGCTTTGACTTCGGTCGCATATAACAGTGGGAGAGCAGAATTTCTAGCCTTCGTTTTTGGTGGTGCTGACCTCTGTGAGGTAATTGGACTTCAACGTCTGAATTCTCTTCAAAAAAGGCAGAAGGGACCACGTCTGAACATTGACGAGGTAATGACACCTTCAAAGAAGCCTATCCTCTCAATGTCCTGTTCAGGGCAGATGTTTTCCATAGTTTATATATGACATTCCTGGATGGAGAGACGCAACAGCCTCTCCATCGTGTGGTGCTCCTTGGAGCCCAGAACACTACCTGGTTCATTGAACCAAGTTTCCAGAGTTCAACCACTCAAGCTTAGCAGACACTCGGCAAAGAGGACGGCAGTCTATCGATTGTATTGCATAACCAGGGGGCTTGATTTGTCCTTTGACCAAAAAAAACTGAAGTGCAAAGGGAGGGCTAACTTAAGCGTGCGAGGCATGAGGAAAAAATTCTTCTTCATAACTCGAGTTAAGATATGAATGCCATTGACCACTTTTCCTTGTTAGATAAACATCCGTCATATTGTCCAATGAAAATGTCCAGTTAAACGCATCTTATTACACGTGGGATTCATAATAAACGAACTCATTGGTCAGTAAAAAAAAGCCACGTGAACTGAATATGGAATTTGTGATTGCGTTGAGTTAAAAGGAACTCGGGTCTAATTCCTAGATTCGTATGATCTTAAAACGGAACTCGGGCATGGTTTTTTCGACTCCGTTTCTCACACTATATTGAGTTTTTCTGTGATTATATGTTCCCTAAAGGTTCCGGAGGCGATTACTGTAAAAATACTAGAACACTGACACGTCTAAAATAGGCCCTCGCTCTAGATGCTTTGCAGATTCAGGAAAAGTAATTATCTTGACAATGATTTGTACAATTGAAGCTCTGATGTTCGAAATGATTTGATGTATCATGTATATGTTACAAGATATTCTTAGAGGTTTCTTTGAGCGTACCAAAGAATGATGTATGTCTGACGAATGTGGATTATTTTCTCTGCCTTTTAAACAATAAATATTAAAATCAAAGATGGCTGCCTATTGGCATCTTGTTGTTTTTGTTTGATTGAGTTGTATGGCCCATTTGGGGATAATCTTGTTGATAGATCGGTTCAAAAATTGCCGCTTACACAAACTAGGTACCTAGGGGGAAACCATCCTCTGAAATTTCTGAAAGATCCTTGGGTTGCTTAATAGAGATAATTTATCTTCAACTACCAAAATCAACAGCGTGTTTCTCTGTCGGCCATCATATTGACCCAATTGGCACCAAAAAATGTAATATGCAGAACAAGGGCAACTAAGGTAACCTACGTCATGCAATTTAAGACTTCTTGGTAACAAAAAAAAAGAAACTAATAAAAGGAGACGGACGGACGGACGGTCGGACGGACGGACGGACGGACGGACGGACGTACAGACGGATGGACAGATAGACCGACAACCTGATTACTATAAGGCACCCGTATTGCGATTCACGGGGCACTATTAAGCATCAGGATATTCATTAAAGTCTTTAAAAGGCAAGTATAGGCCAAAATCGGCATTAAACTGATACTAGGAACTTGGTTCCTAGATCCGAAACATAGTATTAAAAACAGAACAGAACAGGTCTCGTTGTCGACTTCGTGTAAAGAAATCTACATTGAAATGATTTTTTGACTTTGGTCCTGAAATTTCAAAGACAATTCCTGTAAAAATAAATGTAAAACAAGTCACATCTATGCAAGCGTCGGCTCTAAACTGACCTCGGGTCTGGTTCCTAGTTCCGATCAAATAAACGGAACTCGAATATGGTTCCTAGTTCTGTTTGAGCTTAAACAGAACCCGGGTCTGGTTCCTAGTTCCGTTTAAGTTAAACGGAACCAGGGTCTAGGTGTCAAACCCGTTGAAGAAATTCTGTGTTGTATTATTTCATGGAAGCTTTAAGTTCGATTCCTGTATTACAATGGTAATTAAATCATCTTATTAGAGGTAGAATTCTAAATAAATGGAACCCGGGTCTGGTTGACCAGTATTTGTGTTAAACGGAACTCGGGTCTGGTTTCTAGTTCCGATTTATGTTAAACGGAACTGGGGTCTAGGTGTCAATACCGCTGAAGAAATTCTGTTATATAGATTAATGAAGTGTTGTATTATTCATGGAAGCTTTACGTTCGATTTCAGAATTATAAATGGTAATTAAACATTCTTATTTACAGGTAGAAAATTTTAATAAACGGAATCCAGCTGGTTGACCAGTATTTTATGTTAAACGGAACTCGGGTCTGGTTCCTAGTTCCGTTATAAGCTTAAACGGAACTCGGGTCTGGTTCCTAGTTCCGTTTAAGTTAAACGGAACTGGAGTCTAGGTGTCAGATCCGTTTAAGGAAACTTGTGTTAAGGAGATTAATTCTGTGCTGTATTATTCATGGAAGCTCTAAGTTCGATTCCTGTATATAATAGGTAATTGAACATGCAGTTAGAGATAGGAATCCTAATAAACGGAACTCCACTCGTTGGCCAGTATGTTTGTTAAACGGAACTCGGGTCTGGTTCCTAGTTCCGTATAAGCTTAAACGGAACTCGGGTCTGGTTCCTAGTTCCGTTTAAGTTAAACGGAACTGGAGTCTAGGTGTCAGATCCGTTTAAGGAAACTTGTGTTAAGGAGATTTATTCTGTGCTGTATTATTCATGGAAGCTCAAGTTCGATTCCTGTATATAATAGGTAATTGAACATGCAGTTAGAGAGATAGGAATCCTAATAAACGGAACTCCGCTCGTTGGCCAGTATGTTTGTTTAAACGGAACTCGGGTCTGGTTCCTAGTTCCGTATAAGCTTAAACGGAACTCGGGTCTGGTTCCTAGTTCCGTTTAAGTTAAACGGAACTGGAGTCTAGGTGTCAGATCCGTTTAAGGAAACTTGTTGTTAAGGAGATTTATTCTGTGCTGTATTATTCATGGAAGCTCTAAGTTCGATTCCTGTATATAATAGGTAATTGAACATGCAGTTAGAGATAGGAATCCTAATAAACGGAACTCCGCTCGTTGGCCAGTATGTTTGTTAACACGGAACTCGGGTCTGGTTCCTAAGTTCCGTATAAGCTTAAACGGAACTCGGGTCTGGTTCCTAGTTCCGTTTAAGTTAAACGGAACTGGAGTCTAGGTGTCAGATCCGTTTAAGGAAACTTGTGTTAAGGAGATTTATTCTGTGCTGTATTATTCATGGAAGCTCTAAGTTCGATTCCTGTATATAATAGGTAATTGAACATGCAGTTAGAGATAGGAATCCTAATAAAACGGAACTGCTCCGCTCGTTGGCCAGTATGTTTGTTAAACGGAACTCGGGTCTGGTTCCTAGTTCCGTATAAGCTTAAACGGAACTCGGGTCTGGTTCCTAGTTCCGTTTAAGTTAAACGGAACTGGAGTCTAGGTGTCAGATCCGTTTAAGGAAACTTGTGTTAAGGAGATTTATTCTGTGCTGTATTATTCATGGAAGCTCTAAGTTCGATTCCTGTTTATAATAGGTAATTGAACATGCAGTTAGAGATAGGAATCCTAATAAACGGAACTCCGCTCGTTGGCCAGTATGTTTGTTAAACGGAACTCGGGTCTGGTTCCTAGTTCCGTTTAAAGCTTAAACGGAACTCGGGTCTGGTTCCTAGTTCCGTTTAAGTTAAACGGAACTGGAGTCTAGGTGTCAGATCCGTTTAAGGAAATACTTGTGTTAAGGAGATTTTTTATTCTGTGCTGTATTATTCATTGGAAGCTCTAAGTTCGATTCTGTTTATAATAGGTAATTAAAACATGCAGTTAGAGATAGGAATCAGTAATAAAACGGAACAGACGTCCGCTCGTTGGCCAGCTTCGTTGGCCAGTATGTTTGTTAAACGGAACTCGGGTCTGGTTCCTAGTTCCGTATAAGCTTAAAGGAACTCGGGTCTGGTTCCTAGTTCCGTTTAAGTTAAACGGAACTGGAAGTCTAGGTGTCAGATCCCGTTTAAGGAAACTTGTGTTATAAGGAGATTTATTCTGTGCTGTATTATTCATTCATGGAAGCTCTAAGTTCGATTCCTGTATATAATAGGTAATTGAAATTGCAGTTAGAGATATTGATTAATACAGAATCCTAATAAACGGAACACCTAGACTCCAGTTCCGTTTAACTTAAACGTGTACTAGGAACCAGTCACGGTAGTTCCGTTTAAGCTTATACGGAACTAGGAACCAGACCACGAGTTCCGTTTTTAACAAAAATACTGGGCCAGACGAGCGGAGTTCCGTTTATTAGGATTCCTATCTCTAACTGCATGTTTAATTACCTTATAATACATATTATTATCGAAATCTAATTTCAATAAATTACAATGCTGAGCTTCCAGTGAAATAATAATAACAGGAACAGAATAAATCTCGGTTAAACACATGTTTCCTTTAAAACGGAACTCTGTACACCTAGACTCCTCCAGTTACCGTTTAAACTTAATACGGAACTAGGAACCAGACCCGAGTTCGTTTAAGTCTTATACGGAACTAGGAAACCGAGACCCGATTCCGTTTAAGTTAAACGAAACATACGGAACTAGGTCTTAGGATTTCAGACCCCGAGTTCCGTTTAACAATGTAAAATTATTAACTGTTCCAAAACGATCTGTCACCTTGATTCCAGTTCCGTTTTATTAAACGGATTAGGAATCTAGGATCTAAGCTTATACGGAACTGCTGTTCAATTACCTCCGTTTAATAAACATAAACGAGGACCGATTATGAAGCTTCAAATTACCTAGTTATACAGTCGATCATGAATTATAAATAAATCTATCTTAACACACAGTTTTCCTTAAACGGATCTGGACACCTAGACTGACAGTTCCGTTACTTAAACGGAACTAGGAACCAGACCCGAGTTTCCGTTTAAGGGAAAAACTGGAACTTAGTTTAACTACTGAACAGACCCGAGTTCCGTTTAAACAAACATACTTCAACCGTTGGAGGAACTAATTCAATGTATCCGACTCCACTTCCGTTTAACATTAAACGGAACTTCCCAATACGATATGAGTTCCGTTTAAGGATTTAAGGAGTTTACTGGTTCCTATGTAATTAAGGAACTCGGGTGGTTCCTAATTACCAGTTATATACAGGAATCGAACTAGAGCTTCCAGCTTAATAATACTAGTATTTAAACAGTAACATTGTGACATATTAACTCCAGTTACTTAACTAGGAACCAGACCCGAGTTCAATAAGTTCCTTTCCGTTTAACAAAATACGGAACTGCGGTACATGTCCGTTTATTAGATTCTATCTCTAGTTTCCGTTTAACTTAAAACTTAGAACTTCCGAGGATACAGCCAGTAGACCCGAGTTCCGTTTTCTTAAACGGATCTGACACCTTTTCCGTTTAACTTAAACGGAACTAGGAACCAGACCCGGAAAGCTTTAGGAACCAGACCCGAGTTCCGTTTAACAAACATACTGGCCAACGAGCGGAGTTCCGTTTATTAGGATTCCTATCTCTAACTGCATGTTCAATTACCTATTATATACAGGAATCGAACTTAGAGCTTCCATGAATAATACAGCACAGAATAAATCTCCTTAACACAAGTTTCTTATAAAAACGGATCTATATTGACCCTAGACTCCGAGTTCCGTTTAACTTAAACGGAAACTAGGAACCAGACCCCGTGTTCCGTCTTATTATAACGGAACTAGGAACCAGACCCGAGTTCCGTTTAACATAAATACTGGTCAACCAGCTGGATTCCGTTTTATTAAAATTTCTACCTGTAATAAGATGTTTAATTTACCATTATAATTCTGAAATCGAACGTAAAGCTTCCATGAATAATACAACACTTCATTAATCTATATAACAGAATTTCTTCAGCGGGTTTGACACCTAGACCCCAGTTCCGTTTAACTAAATCGGAACTAGAAACCAGACCCGAGTTCCGTTTAACACAAATACTGGTCAACCAGCCGGGTTCCATTTATTAGAATTTCTACCTCTAATAAGATGTTTAATTACCATTGTAATACAGGAATCGAACTTAAAGCTTCCATGAATAATACAACACAGAATTTACTTTCAACGGGTTTGACACCTGACCCTGGTTTCCGTTTAACTTAAACGGAATAGGAACCAGACAGGGTTCTGTTTAAGCTCAAAAGATCTAGGAAACCATATTCAGTTTATTTGATAGAATAGGAACAGGCCGATGTCAGTTTAGGCCGACGCTTGCTAGATGTGACCTTGTTTTACATTTTTTTTTACAGGAATTGTCTTTGAAATTTTCAGGACCAAGTAAAAATCATTTTCAATGTAGATTATCTTTACACGAATGTCGACAACGAGACATGTTATGTTTCTGTTTTATACTATGCAGTGATATAGGAACCAGTTCCTAGTTTCTGTTTAAGCCGTTGTTGGGCCTATACATTGCCTTTTAAAGACTCTTTAATGAAAATCCTGATGCTTATAATAGTGCCCACGTATCGCAATACGGGTGCCTTATAGTAATCAGGTTGTCGGTCTTTCTGTCCATCCAGTCTGTATCGTTCCGTCTGTAAGTCCGTCGTCCGTCCGTCCGATCCGTCTCCGTTCCGTCCGTCTGTCCCTTTTTAGTTCTTTTTTTTTTTGTTAACCAAGACAGTCTTAAATTGCAGACGCTAGGTTACCTTAGTGCCCTTGTTCTGGCATATTACATTTTTTGGGCCAATCGGTCAATATGATGGCCGACGGACAGAGAAACACCTTTGATTTTGGTAGTTCGAGTTGAGATATTTATCTCTATTAAGCACCAGAAGGGATCTTTCTGAAATTTCAGAGGTTGGTTTCCCCTAGGTTCCTAGTTGTGTATCAGGCATTTTTGAAACCGATCTGGATCAAATCAAGATATCGTCACCAAATGGGCCATAATACTCATATCAAACAAAATCAACCAAGATGGCCAAGAGGCAGCCATCTTTGATTTTAATATTTATTGTTTAAAAAGGGCAGAGAAAATATTCCACTTTCGTCAGACATTACATCATTCTTTGGTACGCTCAAAGAATCCTCTAAGGATATTCTTTGTATCATTACTCTGTCATCAATCATTTCGAAATCAGAGCTTCAAATCTGTTACATTTCATTCGTCAAGATATTACATTTTCCTAATCGCAAAGGAATCTTGAGCTGGGGCCTATTTTGAAAGGTGTCAGTGTTCTAGTATTTTACCAGTAATCGCCTCCCGGAACTTTAGGAACATATAATAACAGGCAAAACTCAATATAGCGTAGAAACGGAGGTCGAAAAACCTATGCCCGAGTTCCGTTTTAAGATCATACGAATCTATTGGAAATTTAGACCAGTGTTCCTTTTAACTCAAACGCCAATCAAATTCCATATTCAGTTCACGTGCTTTTACTGACCAATGAGTTTCGTTTATTATGATTCCCACGTGTCAATAAGGATTGTTTTATAATGGACATTTTCATTGGTCATAATTTGACGGGGAATGTTTATCATAACAACGGAAATAGTGGTTCACAATGGCGATTCATATATTAACTCGAGTTATGCTTGATGAATTTTTCATCCATCTCCGCTCGGCTTATGTTAGCCCTAGTTGCACTTCAGTTTTGGTTCAAAGGTTCAAGCCCCTGGTTATGCAAGTACCAGATAGACTGCCGTCCTCTTTGCCTGACTAAGCTTGAGTGTTGAACTATGGAATACTTGGTCAATGAAACCAGGTTGTGTTCGGCTCCAAGGAGACACCACAACGATTGGAGAGGCATGTTGCGGTCTCTTCCATCCAGAATGTCATAGTATAAACTTTGATAAAACTTCTGCACCGGACAGGGAAATTGAGTGGTTTGGCTTCTGTTGAAGGTGTGTCATTACTAGTCAATGTCCTTTCAGACGTGCGTCACTTCTGCCTTTTTTTTGAAGAGAATTCAGAGCTTGAAGGGCCGATTTACCTCACAGAGTAGTCAGCACCACCAATAACACGAAGGCTTGAAATTCTGCTCCCACTGTTATATGCGACCGAAGTCAAGGCCTTATTTTCAATGCGTAAAAATTGGGAAGGGGAGTAAGAAGAGTACCAAACCATCATTTGGACAAAACGTAATAGTTACTGCATTCTCGTCTCTCCGTCCTTGATCGTTCCATACGAAAGGTCTGGTTCTTGAGAAATCAGCCAGTCTCAGATTCCAAGTTCCTCCTCTCGTAATTTAGGGCTTGGGTAAGGCAACCTATTCTACATCTGCTGGGAGGTCTCGATTTTCCCTCGTTCTTCAATCTCCCTGTAGGGATGATCGTCAGTCCACCTTCTTTCTAGAGTCCAATTGAAGGATATCACCCAGGACCCTTGAGCCTTTCCGTAGTGAAGGAGCGGTTTGGCATTCCATACTTGCGGACATCCGCACTTTGTGTCAAAGTATGTATTTTTTCCCTCTTCTTCGGGGGATCCGGAGATGTCAGTTTCCATCCGAGAGGAAGTAAGGGACCATTGCTTTTAAAAGGGCGCGATCGAGGAGGGTGCCTATTATGGACTACACACTCAGCTTCTATTCCAGAATAATTCTGATCCGCAAGAGGTTTGGAGCTTGGTGTCCCATCAACTTGCTGCTGGTTGTAGTGTGATTTCTGCACTCTAGGGAAGATATGTTCACAACTATGTCGACGAATTCCTAATGATCCATCTAGTTTCGGGAATCTTTGGATCGGAACACCCATCTGGTCATGAAACTTTTGCTTAGAGTTGACTTAGTTCCTTAAAGAGTAGGAGGTTCCCCTTCTTAAAACAGTGTCTTCTTGGGAAAACCGTTTCCACCACGGGTTCATGGTATTGTCATTCCAACTTTGAAGAAATTCGAGAAGGCCAGGAGATATTCCTCTGACCTTCATCGGCTCGCCCCTCGTTGGTCTCTAAAATATTCTGTGTTATCTCAACTCATGGGGTTTGCTCTCGGTGGTGTACTCTGAAAGGCAATTACAAATGTATTTCGTTTTCTCTGCAAACATTTAAGAAGATTCTGCATTCCAATGCGGTTTGAATGGCTACGGACAACCCCTCTACAGTGGTCGCTTATCTGGAGAGAAAGGGACACCAGCTCACGTCCTTTGTGCCCTCGCTATCAGTATTCCGTATTATTCCTATCTATAAGGAAATGCAGTTAACAATTTTAGTCAAGCATCTTCGAGGAAGCGCAAATGGTTCTGGCGGATAATCTCCAGGCGGCGCCAGCTGGTTATGACAGAACGGCATCTAAATCCCTCGACCTTTTTGCCTCTTTTCTCAATAAATCAGTTGTCAACCTTTGTCTCTCCGTGGCAAACCAAATGGCTTGGGCCATGGACGCAGGGTTCTACAGAAGTTTCCGGAGCATTATTGCTCCTTCTTTCTTTTCGATAGAGCCACTGTTGCCGCGCCAACCCTGGTTTTTCGGAGCTCTTGTCGTTTCTGGTGGCTTGTCGCTCTGGTTCTCCCACCAAAAACAATGTCTTTCGTTAGCATCGGCCCCAGACGTTACCTTAACGCTTGGACGTGATTTCAGGAGTCCTAGCTCAGTCAGGCTTTTCTTCGGATATGTCAGCTCGCATCGCCCGATCAATTAGGTCTTTGTCCTCTGCCCGCCTACCAGTCACGCTGGAAGATCTTCTTTGATTGGCGTCAGGAAGATTGATCCGGTCATGGCCTCTGCCCAGCTGATTGCGAGTTTCCTTCTCTGTCTTGTTTAGGGAGCACAATCATGTACTATTGCAGGCTATCGACACAGCTATATATATTGCCAGTGTACTTTCTTTCCGTTCGGTAGACCAGAGGTAGGATCTTCATTTCTTTGTCTGTCTTGATTCGGGGGTTCAATCTGGACAGGCCTAACGTACAGTAGTTAGCTCCACAGTGGAACCTAGAACTCGTTTTAGAGTCATAAATGGGGGCTTCGGCTTCTAATGGGCCTTTAGGATCGGACTCCATAAAGTTTTAAACTTTTAAGACTGTCTTTCTGCTTGCTGTTTCCTCAGGCCACATGAGAAGTGATATTTATGCATTGTCTTTTCGCTCTTCGCGTATTTCACGGGCAAGAGCTAGCTCTGCCGTTACCCTTCTCACTGATCCTGAAATTTGAGCAAAGAATTGGGAACCAGGTTTTTTCGCCCCATTCCATTAGAAATTCCTTTCCTGTCAGTCTCTATTGAGTCTGGGGAGAATTATCGGATGCTTTGTTCCTGTCGGGACCTTAAAACAGGGTCAGCAGGATATCTCCTTCCAGTCCATCTCCACATTAATATGTCAGGTGATCAAGATTGCTTATGAGCCGTCTAATGATCAATCTCATGCGGAATGCAAGTTGAGGGCTCATGAGGTTAGAGCCCTTGCGACTTCTTTGGCTCTCCGCAATAGGTCCTTGTAACCAGGACATCAATGTCTTCTGCCGTTTGGCGTGGTCAGTCTACTTTCACCTCCGGTCTCTGTCCTTCCACTCTGATGGATCTGTTTTCTTCTGTCTGTGACTGTTCCTCCTCAGTAGACATTAAATGCATTTATGGTCTTTTAACCTTATGCAAGCAGGTTTCACAATGGTGCACACCTCTTTCCACGGGAAGGTATTATCCGTTTTTACCTTTGTTCATTCAACCCTGTTTTATATTCTCTGCCTGGGGCCTGTCCCCTACAATTACCATTTGACTGGGCTGCCTGGCTTCGGACTCGCCATTACGGTAAGAAAGACAAATTCGCCCTACTAAAGTTATAGTAGCGTATTACTGAAAAGAAATTGAGGTTTTTCAATGTAAAACCAATTTACATGATGTAAAACTAACAATGACTTTATGGGATTCCACTCTTCTGTCCTCCCCTCCCTTTCCTCCGCAGTCATTTGGCCTCGTGGCTACATAGAGGTGTTTAGGAAGGGACATCATTCTATATACTCTCGTCGAGTACG
Source organism: Argopecten irradians (assembly GCF_041381155.1). NCBI lineage: Eukaryota > Metazoa > Mollusca > Bivalvia > Pectinida > Pectinidae > Argopecten > Argopecten irradians. The sequence continues at coordinate 56,648 of NW_027187534.1, read as the reverse complement.
AAATAAGGTACGCTAGGGAGACGGGATTTCTCAAATATAATGTTTTCAGGGCTATAAAAATTGGTGTATGTAGTGAATTTGAATTCTAAAGTTATAGTAAGTATTATATCATGAAAGTGGCTTAACATTGAAAAAAACTCTAATTTCCTTATAAAAGACTTCTTCTCTAAAACTAAGCACGATATATAACAACTCATATTGCAAAGGTAGTATCTGTATGAGGTTGAGGATACAAAATTATAAAAAAGGTGTCTGTGGCTTATCCCCTTGGGGCCTGTCTCTGAGGGGCGTCGGGGCCAAAAGGGGTCAATTTGTTTATTTCCATTATAAACGACTTTTTCTCTGAAATTAAGTATGGGATAGTACTCATATTGCGATGGTAGCATCCTTAAGGGAATTCAAAATTGTAAAAATGCTGGGACTGACTCTCTACCACTATTGATTAGCACTCATATCATATGATATTGAAAGCATCATTATATGATGGAGATTTAAAATTAAGCAAATCGTAGAGCCTGTTTTGCTATTTCCAATTGTAAGAGTTTTTTTGTGACAATTACTTCATAAAACAGGTGATTCTTCGTGATCTATTTTGTTGACTCACGAAAGGATATTCTTAACCAAGATCAATAGGTACAATATACATGTATATTTCGAAGGCAGTTTTGGTTTATGCTTGCAGTTCGATAAAATGCACATCAATTTTTAACAAGATATTAAAATATCAGAAAAATATTAATTTGAAATACTCCGTCACATAAAAATAAAAAAAAAAAATGGAGAAAAAATAATCTGGAAATCTAAATATTTCGATGAAGCATTGTTACATTTAAAATTAAAAATAAAATCCTTTTTACCACGGGGATTAGATAAAGATATATGTAAAAATCGTATGTACTGGGCTTATTAAACGGTCTAGATCTGTTGCCAAGAATTTCCATTTAATTTCAAAAGAATTTCCGGTCTCATTCATAAACGCCGCACGTCCGCGTTTATCGCATAACTTCACTCGGTCCTTTGGACCAGTTGAGCTAAAATGAGTAAATGCTATGGCAAGCCAATTTAAAATTTTATTGAAGGAGCAAGGTCCATCCAGAATTTGATCGAATATTATATTCGATATCAGGCCCTTCGGGTCAGATGAGCTTTACAAATGTTCTATGCAAGCGGTTGGGGTTATTTTGTTAAACGGAACTCGGGTCTGGTTCCTAGTTCCGTATTAGCTTAAACGGAACTCGGGTCTGGTTTCCTAGTTCCGTTTTAAGTTAAACGGAAACTGGAGTCTAGTTGTCAGATCCGTTTAAGGAAATCTGTGTTATAGAGATTAATTCTGTGTCGTATCGCTGCTGAAAGCTCAGAGTTCGATTCCGATTATAATAATTATGTAATTGAACATTTCAATTAGAGGTAGAAATCCTAATAAACGGAACTCGGCTCGTTGGCCAGTACTTTTGTTAAACGGAACTCGGTCTGGTTTCCATAGTTCCGTATAAGCTTAAACGGAACTCGGTCTGGTCTGGTTCCTAGTTCCGTTTAAGCTTAAACGGAATGACTCGGGTCTGGTTCCTGGTTCCGTTTAAGTTAAACGCAACTGGAGTCTAGTTGTCAGATCCGTTTAAGGAAATCTGTGTTATAGAGATTAATTCTGTGTCGTATCGCTGCTGAAAGCTCAGAGTTCGATTCCGATATATAATATGTAATTGAAACATCCAATTAGAGGTAGAAAATCCTAGTAAACGGAACTCGGCTCGTTGGCCAGTACTTTTGTTAAACGGAACTCGGGTTCTGGTTCCTAGTTCCGTATAAGCTTAAACGGAACTCGGGTCTGGTTCCTAGTTCCGTTTAAGTTAAACGGAACTGAGTCTAGTTGTCAGATCCGTTTAAGGAAATCTGTGTTTATAGAGATAAATTCTGTGTCGTATCGCTGCTGAAAGCTCAGAGTTCGATTTCCGATATATAATATGTAATTGAACATTCAATTAGATTAGGTAGAAATCCTAATAAACGGAACTCGGCTCGTTGGCCAGTACTTTTGTTAAACGGAACTCGGGTCTGGTTCCTAGTTCCGTATAAGCTTAAACGGAACTCGGGTCTGGTTTCCTAGTTCGTTTAAGCTTAAACGGAACTCGGGTCTGGTTCCTGGTTCCGTTTAAGTTAAAACGGAACTCGGGTCTGGTTCCTAGTTCCGTTTATTAAACGGAACTAGGAACTAGGAACTCCTTCAGCCCTCCGAGTTCTGCTTACGTTTCCCTGAGTTCTGACTATTGAAATAAAGAAAGGCGTTGAAAGCATTGAAAGCAAGGCTGCGTGGAAATGTGAACCATCGATATAGTCAGCCGGGAGGACGTTTTAGGATTCCTATTACTTTAAACTAATTTTCTTTGTACACAGACAGATTTTCACGAGAGATTTTATTTTTCTATTTCATAAGAAATTATAACTGGATACATTCACACCATTTTTACCGACTTTAGCCATCCTTGCTCGACTGTTCACTTTAAAGGTAGGTTTCGCTTAACCAAATAAATTTTTTTTTGTTTAAAATCTGATAAACGGAAGAAAAGATGAAAAAAAATATCAAAAATACCTCAATTTAGATTTCTTTATACGTTTGAGATTGAACAAATGTGTCTTAAATACAAATTTTGAAGGAAATCCTTGATTTATTACGGTTGTCCGTCAGACAAAAATAGTATGCAAATGTGTAGTCGAAGTATTTCGCGCATGCGCATTGTTACGCACTAAAAGTAAACAGAATGGCTGAACGAAAGTGATTGTGAGATAAAAAAAAATATCTCATGAATCGGCAACAAAGTGTGAGGAAATTATAATGGAATCGGTAGCACCCTAGGAGATTTACAGGGAATTAAAATTCAGAGAGATGGCATTGTAGCGATTAGAAGAAAACAGAAGCGCAAATCTCAAGCGGAACTTGCCCGGCCCGGATCTGTTGGGAAATCCGTTCGTAACGGCGTTTGCACGTGGTGAAATCTGCCGGCTTAACGTATTTCAACACATATGCCTGCGCACATAACAGCCGCAGACTAATTACATGTATGTTTGGTTGTACTAAGCTAGCTGAGCGTATGTATAAGTTACATGTGAAGTGTTTTTAGCATATATGTTTATGTATAAACAGTCCATCGTACTTCGATTTGTTCTTGGTTTTTTTTAACTAAACATGCCGTGGCAAACTGTCACTGCCATCTGACTTTTTGTTGCACGCTTCGTTTGTTGCTGCGGCCTCGTTTTGGAAAAAAAAATACGTCATGTTCTATGCTAGGCTCAACAACTGACCACCCATATTGTTCGCTGTATGCATTGAAAATGATCTGAAGATTATATCTATGTACAGGATAAATTTCATTTTCGTAGTCTTTATATTTCTTTGGGCGAAACATACCTTTAATGACCAATTGGTATTATTCCATCCCGGAACGTGGTTTTACCTCCAACATCGGAACCACATTCCTAATTCATAAATATACATGTATGTTTGTTCACCTATCTTTTCACTCAGAGCGTTTGTTATATAAAATGAAATAAAACGTATTAGTAATTACGTCTTTCATGTAAGCTTATACACATATGTATGTTGAATAAGAGTTCAACGCTGCACGTGAGGAAAACTACCCTTGATAGTTTTTATTTCTGAAATCTGCAACAAAAGTATTTTCGTTTTATCCAAATTTCTTCAATTTGGATTTTTGTAATTTATCTATTATGACTGTTTTAAAAAGTGGTATTACATAAAATCTTTGGCAGCGTACGTAACGCATGTAGATTGATATACATTTCCATAACTGATATCTGTTCGATTACTATAATGCTGTTAATTCCAATTTTAAAATCATATTTCAGATTAATTTAACTTTTACTGCCACATGTCGTGGGACAAACATGAACACACCGCTGTACATGGTTCCTGGGTTATATCACTCGTGTTCATAATCAGAAGTCATGTTCGTAAACATTGATAAATCGTCGGTATGTCTCACGATATCTTACGTCGCTTCGCGCGCAAATTATATCTACGCGAGAAAGGCGTGTGGATTAACAGTGAGGAATATTAGAGATCAGAGAACGTATGATAGTAAACGAAATCACTACTCTTGTTCTTTCTTGCCGAGGTATGCGGGTATATATGGTTTACATTTAAATGTTATTAAAAATTGATGATTTTGAACTATAAAGGCAAATTAATTGGAGTTAAAAAATATGTGTTGATTCTTTTAATAATGCAAATCAAAGTAATTATGACATCTTTATAATTTACTCCTGTTGGTTGCTATTCATATTGAACTATCAAAACTTAATTGTTTAACACCCTGCACCGTTTGAACTGTTTATTTATATGCATGTACATTTTCATATTATGTTCATGTATATATGAAAGCTCAGTAATTACAAAATTGTTTATGCCTTTTTATATCAACAAACGCTCCGGTGGTGAGATTGATATATATTTATGAATTCCAATACGGTTTCCTACCTTGGAGATATAACCACGTCCAGGGAGGATTTTCACTCAAAGATTAAACCAATCTTGATTGTAGATTCGTTATTCCTTTATATAACAAACGCTCCAGTAAAAAGATAGATACAATATATATATTTATGAATTCCAATGCGCCTTTCCCACGTTGGAGGCTAAAACCATGTTCCGGGAGAGATCAATACTTATAGATTGAACCAATATCTAGTTGTACATGGCCATTAAAAAACCGTTTATAAAAATCGTTATGTCTGGTATATATCAAAACGATACGATTAAAAGATAAATGCAAATATATTTTTTTTATGAAATTCAATCTATTTCCCGACTTTGGAGATGTAAACCTTGACTCCGTGGGGGATATTCCCTCAAATGGTACAAAACACGTGGCATTTTTGTAGTAAAAACGTAGTAAAAAAGAGTCACTTGCTTATACTTTCATTACATGCCATTGGCCGAAATATGAAGGTTATATTATGAGTTACTAGTGATCACGTGATTGTGTTATACTGCCACAGGCGTCAGAGAAATCACTATATTTGGAAGTAAACACACAATCACGTGATATTTTGTTACCCATAAAACAATTTCATATTTTGGCCAATGGCATGTAATGACATGAGGTTATAAGCACGTGACTCGTTTTACTTTACTTCTTTACTACAAAAACCACGTGTTTTTGTTACCATTTGGGGGAATATCTTTCCCGCGGATCGTGGTTTCATTTTCAAAGTCGGGCCCAGTATTGAATTTCATAAATATATATTTGCATCTAAATTTTCACCGAAGCGTTTTGTTATATAAAGGCATAATGTTTTTTAGGTCATCTGACCCGAAGGGTCAGGGATGACCTATAGTCGTCATGTTTCGTCCGTCGTCATCCGCCGTGCGCCGTGCGTTAACTTTATCCATTTTGAACTTCTCAGCTCTACCAGTGTGATTTGGCTGAAACTTGCCTGAAATGATCTTGACATGGTCCCGAAAAAGCGTTCTTATTTTTCGGGTCGATCCGAAATCCAAGATGGTCGCCACAGCCGCCATCTTGAAAACACATTTTTAACTTCTTCTGAAGTTCTACCGGTGAGATTTAGCTGAAACTTGCATGAAATGATCCTGACATGGTCCCGACAAAGTGTTGTTATTTTTCGGGTCGATCCGAAATCCAAGATGGCCGCCACAGCCGCCATCTTGAAAACACAATTTTGAACTTCTTCTCAAGCTCTACCGGTGCGATTTGGCTGAAACTTGCATGAAATGATCCTGACATGGTCCCGAAAAAGTGTTGTTATTTTTCGGGTCGATCCGAAATACAAGATGGCCGCCACAGCCGGCATCTTGAAAACACATTTTGAACTTCTTCTCAAGCTCTACCGGTGCGATTTAGCTGAAACTTGCATGAAATGATCCTGACATGGTCCCGACAAAGTGTTGTTATTTTTCGGGTCGATCCGAAATCCAAGATGGCCGCCATCTTGAAAAAACACATTTTGAACTTCTTCTCAAGCTCTACCGGTGCGATTTTGGCTGAAACTTGCATGAAACGATCCTGACATGGTTCCGACAATGTGCTCTTATTTTTCGGGTCGATCCGAAATCCAAGATGGCCGCCACACCGCCATCTTGAAAACACATTTTGAACTTCTTCTCAAGTTCCACCGTTGCGATTTGGCTGAAACTTGCATGAAATGATCCTGACATAGTCCCGACAAAGTGTTGTTATTTTTCGGGTCGATCCGAAATCCAAGATGGCCGCCACAGCCGCCATCTTGAAAACACATTTTGAACTTCTTCTCAAGCTCTACCGGTGCGATTTGGCTGAAACTTGCATGAAATGATCCTGACATGGTCCCGAAAAAGTGTTGTTATTTTTCGGGTCGATCCGAAATACAAGATGGCCGCCACAGCCGGCATCTTGAAAAACACATTTTGAACTTCTTCTCAAGTTCTACCAGTGCGATTTGGCTGAAACTTGCATGAAATGATCCCAACATGGTCCCGACAAAGTGTTGTTATTTTTCGGGTCGATCCGAAATCCAAGATGGCCGCCACAGCCGCCAACGTGAAAAACACATTTTGAACTTCTTCTCAAGTTCTACCGGTGCGATTTAGCTGAAACTTGCATGAAACGATCCTGACATGGTTCCGACAAAGTGTTGTTATTTTTCGGGTCGATCCGAAAACCAAGATGGCCGCCACAGCCGCCATCTTGAAAACACATTTTGAACTTCTTCTGAAGTTCTACCGGTGAGATTTAGCTGAAACTTGCATGAAATGATCCTGGCATGGTCCCGACAAAGTGTTGTTTATTTTTCGGGTCTTTCCGAAATCCAAGATGGCCGCCACAGCCGCCATCTTGAAAACACATTTTTGACTTGTTCTCAAGTTCTTCCAGTGTGATTTGGCTGAAACTTGCATGGAATGATCCTAACATGGTCCCGACAATGTGTTGTAATTATTGCGGGTCGATAAGAAACTCCAAGATGGCTTGCCACAGCCTCTCATCTGAAAACACAGTTGTGTAACTTCTTCTCAAGTTCAACCGGTGCGATTTGACTGTCGTAACTTGCATGAAATGATTCCTGACATTGTCCACAACAAAGTGTTTGTTATTTTGTTCGGGTAGATCCGAAATCTAAGATGGCCGCCAACAGCCCACCATCTTGAAATATGACTATTTTTAAAATTCCTTCTACAACGTTACTACCGGTGCGATTATGACTGTTTCTTGCATGAAATGATCCCTGACATCGGTCCCGACCAAGTGTTGACCTATTTTTCGGGTTCGATCGAATTCGGAAGATGGCTACCTTGACACTTAATCTTATTAATTTTCCTATTTGATTTTTGCAAGTGTCTTGTCAGATGATCTTTAAGGCCCTTGGGCCTCTTGTTTATTATGGTTTTAATGACCATGTACTATTAATATTGTTTCAAACCTTGGAGTGAAAATCCCCCCGGGATGTGGCTACTGGTTATACCTCAACAGTCGGGAACCATATTGAATTTCATAAATATGTATTTGCATCTATATCTTCACCGAAGCGTTTGTTATATAAAGGCATAACTAATTAATTTGTTATTACGGATTTCATGTATACACATATGTATATGAACACCAGTTTGAAGTACACGTGTTAAACATGTTTGAAAAAACCTAGAACGAATATACGTACCCGGCCTACTATACCTCTCGGCACCATTTTCTGTCTAAAATCTTTTGAGCTACATTATTGCAGCTAAATATGTAGGTGATATTACTTTCATAACTGATATTATCGATACTACATTGTAAATGCTTTTATACAATTTTAAATCATATTCACGATATTTATTCCTAATAATTCAACTTTTACTACACATGCGTGGACAAATGAACACATATAAACGTTCCTGGATTATGTAACACGTTTACATAATCATAAGGCACGTTAAAATCTGAAAATCGAGGTCTCACAATATCTTACGTCGCACGCGCACCATACATGTACCTACGTGAGAAAGGCGAGTGGATTAACAGAATGAAAAGAGATAATGTAAGAAAGGCAACGAAACCCCTACAATGTACTCATGTTCATACACATGTCAATGTATCAAAATTTGGTGATTCTGATTAAAAGGCAAATAATTGAAGGTACAAAAAACGTGTTGATTCTTTTGTTAATGCAAAATCAAAGCAATTCTCTCCCACCTCTCTCTTTCTCGCTCTTCCCTCACTCTCTCTCTGTCTCAAATACAACTTTATATATTAAGTATATCTTTTCTTGTAAATGCCATCTTGTCTATGTAATTTGAATGTATATAAGTTGTATAACTTGTGCCCATTCGCATTGCACATTTTGCAATAAAATATGTTTAAATCAAAGCGATTCTGATATCCTTATAAGAAATAATTTACTCTGTTAATTGCTATTCACTCAAAATCCATGGTGAAAAACGGATGTGTACCCAGGGAAATCTTTAAGTCAATCTGGTTCTCGATTTCGGAGGTAAAATCACGTCCCGGGGGGATATTCCCCAAAATGGTACAAAACACAAAAACGTAATAAAACGAGTCACGTGCTTATATCTCATTCATGCCATTGGCCAAAATATGAAATTGTATTATGGGTAACTAATGATCACGTGATTGTGTGTTTACTTCCATATATGGGGTTGATGAAGGTTACTAAGCAGAGCAAAAGAAAAATGGCTGCCACTTCCATGGATACGACACTGTCATAACTAGGGGATGTCTCAGAAACAATATTTCATTTTTTTTTCAAATACATGTTGTTTAACTTGCATTGTCAGCTTTAACAAATGACATCAAGTTCCCGTGACAAAGTCAAGATAACAAATCTCAAATTGCTAGAGTAGAGAGTTACGATCGACGATAAATTCACATACAATGAACAACTATTCAGCCAAAAGCTCAAAAGTTTTTTTTTTTGATATTGTTGTTTGCTTAATGAACTCATTTGTGAAACACTTAAAGATGCTCCACCCGCGACATAGCATAAATGATATTCATCATTTGAACAATAATTGGTGTTTACTCGTGTATATATGTGTCTAATTAACACAAAAAATAATATTGAAATAATTTATTTTGCCTTTGGTGCATGCGCAATCAGTACTTTATTCCGTATAGGATATAGTGACACGGAATTTTTTCGGGATGCAATTAATTATTACCATTTTTAAAGCAGATCTTTGTCATAATAGATTTCATAGTTGCCGCTTATATTACCCTAGTTTGCATATTGCATTTTGGGACCAATCGTTCAACAAGATGGCCGACTGTGGGGCAGTTGCATCTTTGGATAAGATAGTAAATTTTTCACCGGCTCCGGTTTAATCCTAGTTTCTTTGAATCAAAACTGGCATATCTTTACTCAAATTTTGACATATGTTGGGGAAGTTAGTCATATGGTACCACATTTTTATTCTTCCAGTTGGTTTTTTTAGTTGTCAGCCGAATTGGGGCAGTTGACATTTATAGGATAAAAAGATCGGTTATTTTCCCAATTTTGAAGATAATTTTGGTTAAAAACTTATCAAATTCAGTGAAATGTTGATAATTTGTGTACAGATTTTCATGAAAATTAAGTTTCATTACCGTAAACTTCCCATAAGGGTAAACTGAAGTTTTATTTCACGAAATGAAACATTTATAGTTCATAAACTAGGTCCCTAGTTTGTGCATATTGCATTTTGGGACGAATCAGTCACAAGATGGCCGATACTGACGGCCATGGCCCCTAAGTTAAAAAATGTTTTTTAACTTACATTTTCAGAAAGTACTAAGGGGATTTCTCATTCAAATAATATATCATTTTCCCCTTGAACCTCTTGTTGTGCAAAGTATTTAAGCATTTTGGGAGTGATCTTTGGTAACAAGATTTCCGGAATAACCGACTGAAAAAAATGTGGAAATATAGTCTTCTTGGATTTAAATAGTTAAAGTTTGTTAAAAATGCAATATTTTGCTGAAATTGTACTGAAAATCTTGAAAATAAAAGCATAAATGTAGGTTGTGGAATACGACCCTTCATTTATTAGCATATTGACATTTCAATTTTCAGATCGTCAAGCAATAAAAAATCAATACATTAATAGGCAATGGAATTTAATTTTGACAATTGAAGTTTCCAGTTACTCTACATATTTCCAGTTTTGAAAAGTTTTCACTGAAATTTTTATTTTTTTAAATTCCGACATATTGTAAATGAGAAAAGTTTTTATGGGAAAAATCGACTTTCTGTTTCAATATAGGTATTATGTGTAAGATGGGTTATATTTTTTTAGGTGAAATCGCCAAAAAATCCAATACTGGAGCTCTTGAATCCGATTTTCAAATTGAACATTTGTTGAAAAACATGAATACATGTTGTTTAACTTGCATTGTCAGGAAAACAAATGACATCAAGTTCCTGTGACAAATCGAATAACAAAACTCAAATTGCTAGAGTTACGTCGACGAAAATTTCACATTAACTTTCAACTCATCCTCATATCTAGTATTACTTTGGCGTTCATTCTTAATCCTCATATCTAGTATTACTTTGCGACATATTACCACATTCCCTGTTGGTCGCGAGTTCGAATCCCATGTGGGGCAGTTGACATATATTGGATACTGGTCGTTATTTTTTTCACCGCTCCGGTTTTCCTAGCCTCCACCATCAAAACTGGCACATAATGGAAGTTAAGGCTTTCATTGAAGTGACTCAATATAGGGTAAACGGAAGTTAGGGATTTGGCACCCATTTTTATTCATCTTCAATAATATCAGGTATTATGTGTAAATTTGGGTTATATTTTCCATAGGTAGGGAGAGATGAAATCTCCACCAAAAATACACAACTACGGCACTAGCCTGATTTACATGCATATATTGAACATTTTGGAATAAAATGCGGAAATGTTCGGGATCAGTATTTTGGTGCTTTTGACTTAATGTGCATGGCAACAGAAAAACAACATCAGAAATAGAAGGTCATCAATACCAAAATGTACAACAAAAGTTCTTAACTGATTTATGTACAAAATGTATACAGACAGTTTCCTATTACAAGGAGATTATAGAATATCACATACACAATACAACACAGGGGAAGTCGTCCTTAAAGACCCACTACCTATCCGAAATGGCTTTTAATTTTTAAAATGGGAATGTAAAACAAGATCGATATTTTTGTAGAGTCTTAAAAATTATTAACTTACCGTTAATACTACATTTATCATCACCTTCTGAACGATTTGATTGAAATAAATAAGATGTTCATTTTCATAACGCGGGTCGTATTATGTTTCCCGCCGTCGTCCTAAATACCGGGCGGTAGTTGACTATCACTGCGCCAGACGGCAAAACAGCGAATTGACTCTCCACTGTTTTCATATATTACGCAGGAAATCTTGCATATGCTTGGTGTCGTAACCTTATTTTAGGTCATCGGTACGCATTTTCTGATGTTATTTATGTTTTTTAAGAAACCTTTATATTTTGCTCCGGAAAGGTAATGGGCCTTTAAATGACCCTAGCTGTTAATTAAACGTTTAGTATACTAAATCAAACCTATTACAACTATACTTTTATTACGTCATATGGACTAATGTAGACAATGTATAACAAAATAGACTTTGATTAAATCCAGCGTCTTTCTCGCATTTCCACAGGAACTTCCGGTTCTGTGATTTCACGGGATGATGTGTCAATGAAGATACAAAGCTTATTTAGGAACCATCACTACTCTCGCCTGCTTGATACAGTGAGTGCAATTCTAGAAGGGAAAGCCCATTCAGCGGTCAAATCTATTAACACTAGAATTCCATCGCCTACAGAAGCCATTGAGGAAGAGAAAATGCTATCGGTACAAGAGAGAGTTCCCTCGCCTACGGAAGCTATTAAGGAAGGGAAACCCCTGTCAGTTATTACCTCCATTCAACAGAGAGTTCTATCTCCAACAGAACTCATTGAGGACACTAAAGCTCCCTCTGTTGTCAAATCTATTACAGAGAGAGTTATCGCACCTACAGACACCAACGACGAAAGAAAAACTCTAACATCAGTTACCCCTACTGAGGAAACTAAAGCGCCCTCTGTCGTAAAGTTCATCAAAGAGAAAGCTCCTTTACCTACCACTTCCACTGAAGAAGTACTCCCCAAACCTACCGAATCCATTGCAGGAAACGCCTCCACCTCGCCTTCTGAAAAAGACATCAGAAAATTGCACACGCCCACCGATTCGCCGCTGTCTTCATCCCTACACTGGGTCGAGTGTCCCATACTGGAAGGACTTATGGACCGCTACATGTCTGGGTTTCCGGACATAGCGTATGCAGTAGGTAAATATCAACGAGCTATCCAAATTTTTGTAAGAGTCACAAACGTTATTAGCTTATTATTTATACTACACTTGTCATCACCTTCTGAACAATAAATTGAAATAAAATATATGTTAAATTTTAAAACGCGGGTCGTATTTCCAGCCGTCATCCTAATTACCGCCGTTAGTTGGCTATCACTGCGTCAGACAGAATAACAGTAAAAAGAATCTTACCTGTATAACAGTCGATGAATCATTACGTCACAGGGATCTGACAATTAGTTGCAGTTTATATAATTATGAACTATGTACAGCATGATTTTTACTGATTTTTGATCTGGACCCCTAACACGCCTAAAATGGTCTAAGGGCACCCTGGTGGGTCCATAATTATATAAACTGTAATTAATTCTCAGATCCCTGTGTGTTACGTGTAGCAATGGTAATTAATTTACTAACATTTTCCCGTTTTAAGATTCATTTCAGATTCCCCAAACAGTGTTCCGACCCATGTTACGAAGATCAGTTATTGTCTCTCGTCTTGTGGAAAACACTGATGTCGCTTTGGACGTGCTCGTCAGTGACATAGCACAGGTATTCCTTATAATCCGTTTTTGCTTATTACACTTCGAGGAAAAATAGCATAGATTACCTAATGGAACACATTTATGCTCAACAGAGAGAGATATGGAGATAGATAGAGAGAGAGAGAGAGAGAGAGAGAGAGAGAGATAAAGAGGTGAATGGGAGTGGATAAAATACCAGTAGTTTCTCATTTATGATGCAGGTATTCCTGGACAATCAAGTGAATTGTACAGTCACAATGTACCAAAGAGTTTTTATATGTAAGTATATACTTCATTTAAAGTGAACAGTCGGGCAAGGATGGCTGAAGTTGGTAAAAATGGTGTGAATGTATCCAGTATAATTTCTTATGAAATGGAAAAATAAGATCTCTCGTCAAAATCTGTCTGCGTACGAAGAAATTAATTTAAAGTATAGACATTCTAAAACGTCCTCCCGGCTCACTATGTCCGTGGTTACATTTCCACGCAGCCTCGCTTTCAATGCTTTCAACTTTTCTTTACTTTAATGGTCAGAACTGGGAAACTAAGCAGAACTTGACCGTCGTATTAATATGTGAGAACTTTTGGAAGGCCAATGAACGCATTTAGACTGGTTCTCTTTGCCCGACTATTCACTTTAAAACAGTCAAAAAAAAAGTCCCAAGGCATTTATTACATGCCCGTTCCCGGCTTAATATTACTGTCGTTATATCCGCCCCATGTGAAGGGATCAAGAAATGCTTTCAAACTTTTAATTTCACATTTCCAATTCCGGGATTACACCATATTAAAGGACTAAGAAACATATGGTGGCTCAAATATACCGGATTTTTCATGAATGGGTGGCATTTAAAATTCAGCATATGTATACACCCTATCAAAAGACCGCTCAATGTTATAGAAACAATTAAAAAATACAAAATAAAAAATAAAAAAAAAATAAAAAAAAATAACCCTGATATTCTAGATTTTTGTATACATTTAAGTCTATAATTTCGCGTTTTAATCGTGTTCTATTCTAGACACAAGCATCATATTGCATTTTATTCATATTACAGATGCGATGAAAAAACAGCTTGACGAAATGACCGCTCCAAACGACAGGTCCATGCTGGGGAGAATTGTCCGAATAATGATAAGTCACTTCCCGTCCAGACCGGATATGATTCCGTTGGGTGAACAAATCGTACATGATGTGCACGGAAATGTTTTCAACGATATCATCAACATTATTCAGCGTTTGGAGTTTCGTTGTACGTAGTCATCAATAATATGAATCATGCACGTCATGGGATGAGCGAAGCTCTCCTTGTTTATTGTCTTTTCTATTTCAAGTACATTTGTAGAAGACATAATTTAAAATGACGTATTTTAAAGTAGACCTATAGTATAGGTGAAATAATGATTGTCAAGCATGATAAAACTTTAAAATACACAGAAATCAGTATTCGGATTTTGACGTTGATTTTCTGTGTCCATGCAGCGTCACAGACCTGGGGTGCCGCGTATGCAATCCTATGATTTCGTGCCATTTGTTGACTTGATGTGACGTCATGATTCCTTGTGCTCATCTTTCGCTTGGTGGATATTTTGACTTGATATTCCAAAGATTATGATTTCCAAAACTGTTATTATTAATATTTTTAAAAACAAATGTTAAATTGCTCCTGTTAATGTATTTTCATTAGTTAAATATATTTACTGTGGAGAGCAGAACCGGAACAGGTTAAACCCGAAGTACAAAAAAAATTAACCATCCATGCATGCAGGCCATTGTTCTCTTCTTCTTCTTCTTCTTCCAGGTCTAGAATCAGACCCAAAGGATTTATCTCGCTAATAAATCGTTAGACTGAGGACGTGGTTGGTATTGCAATTATGAAAATTAGCCTGAATATATATTTTGCATCAGACATAAAAATTCCTGAAACAAACATTTTCGTTCGGCTTGCTTTCATTTCAATGATTTGTAAAATGTCCATGTTAATTTTATTCAGATTTAGACTGGGTCTTGCACTTCGTCAGAATTGAAATGCGCGCAGCTTTGGATTCTAATAGTCATCTAGCTGTCCCTGAGGTGACGGATGCAATGGAAACTGTTCTAAGGAACATTTTCCAAGGGTTTCCACAACTGACATCGTGCAGCACAGCTTCCGACATTCTCCATATCCATGAAGCTGTGGCTGGCCAGTTTGCTGATCAGTAAGTATAATGTTGTACACCTGTTTGAAATAATTAGGAACTGAGAATTTGTTCTATTTTTATTTACACATATTTTATTGTAATATATAAATATGATAATTAGTGACAGTTGACACAAGCAATTGTTTTTATACATACAGCAATGTATATACAGCATAAAATTATAAAGTCATATTTTTATGGTTTTTATTAAATAACCCTTAGGCACTGTTTAACTTGTTCTCCTGTGCAGAATGTACTATAAGGGTTATCTCCCTTTGCATAATACACTGCAGTGAGAGTACACGGGGCGGGTCCTTTTGACGAGAGGGAAGGAATTGTTAATTTACTCAAATTTTGGACTGCTTGTACAATTTTTTTTTTAGGGGGAGGAGGTGGTATTTGCCGCACGAAAAAATATTGCAAGTTACACAACATTGCACTTCACCACAAAAGTTTAAGTAGTTTTCAACACAAGCCCAAAAGCATTTTTGCTTACTTGACATAGGTAATTTCAATACAGAAAAATCAACAGAATTACAACAAACGTTTTGTATAATCATGAGCATGCCACAGAACTCTTATATTCGTCTGAACCACTTAGGCTAGGAGGTAAAAAAGGCGAGGATTGAATTCGGGGTCAAAAGGTCAACTACAAATGTAGTTACTAGAATTAAATATTAAGTCAATTAGGCTAATAGAACTCAGTTACAGCGTCCGTAGGGCCTCTTAATTGTTATCCAGGCTTAAACTGATATTTTACACGCGACTTTAATTTGCAGTTATTTTAAGATGCTCGAGATCGGTTACATATCAGCGCATGTTGTGGGTGACATTGACCTTCTGTTGAGGCTCCCTGAAAACGGTCTAACTCGGCCACTGGACATGGATGACCCTCAAATGGACCTGATGATCAGAGAACTAGAAGGGGTCATTTTAGAATACGCTACAGATGTGATGAACAATACGAAGTTATACGAAGAAGCCTTGAGAGCAAATGACATCACGCAGCCTCCTCACATGATAAGGGACGCTCTCTGTAAGTGATATGGGTTGATTAATTATTAAATTACCGTCCTATTAATAGACTGGGCCATTATCCAAGCATACTGTGTGAAGTGTGAGTGGTTAGATATCCGGATATATTATCACAAGCGTTCCACCTCCGGGTTGCGAGTTTGATACCTATTCGGGCAGAGGCAGATGCCAGGAATTGACCGATGTCGGTGATTTTCTGCGGGTATTTCGGCTTTCGGTCACATTCTACATCTGGCACCTCCATATAAGACCCTAGCTGTTAATGGGATGTCGAGCCAAACTGAACAGGTCTATCTATAAAGTAG
Organism: Argopecten irradians; assembly: GCF_041381155.1. Classification (NCBI taxonomy): domain Eukaryota; kingdom Metazoa; phylum Mollusca; class Bivalvia; order Pectinida; family Pectinidae; genus Argopecten; species Argopecten irradians. Next base: position 40,258 of record NW_027187534.1, on the reverse strand, counting down.
CTGTAATATTGTAGCTCAAAAGACTTTTAGACAGAAAATGGTGTCGTCTTAAGAGCTACAATTTGTGCCTATTACTGCTAATGGAACAAAGTAATGATTATGCAAACCATTATAAAATGATTATTTGCATTTCATCTTACTTGTTCGATATCGCTTACTTACTAGGCAATTAAACTGAACCACATAGATTATCAAATTCCCATAAATATTTTTTACGTAATACATATGAAGGTCTTTCTGAAGGGGATTTTTACGGTAAGTCCAGAAATTGTGAATATGGGTAGTGTGAGCGGTACAGTAGATATTAAGAATGGTATAGTTATGTTCATTTTATATATATAAATGCATGTATACGCATAAAACAATTTGGAAACCTACGAAAAAGTATAGAAAACTGTACCCTAGTGATTTTCGGAGGCAGGCTCCACTACGACATACTGTATAGGGACCAATTTGTACCCGGCCGAAAGGTATAGTAGGCCGGGTAGTATATTCATTCTATCTGTAAAGGTATAAAGAGTGCTCAAAACGTAAAAGGGAAGGTTAAAAGTTATCTTCCCAGTTCATGTTGGAGTGGCGTAGTGGTTAAGCCACTCCCTTTCACCAAGCTGGCCGGGTACGGGCGGACGTTAAAAGGTCAGGGCTCACCTGCCCGATCACGTGGGTTTTCTCCAGCACTCCAGTTTCCTCCAACTCCAAGACCCCTCGTGTGCTTACATCCGAGCGATGGAGAGTGATTTGCATAAATTCTATTAAATTGTATAACTTGTTTCGCAATCGATTTCAAAATAAATGGAAGTTTATTTATATTTATATATTAATGCAGGAATAAGTAAAATATAGAGGTTCGTTAAAACTTTGTTATACTGCTCTATGTATTCCCAGCTGCCAGTGAGTTAGCCGATGCCAGTACTCTAGCTGCACGTATATTTGGACTAGCTTCTCCCACCACAACTATACCTCCTACCACCCCGTCAAACACCACAGGTAACAGAAGAGATCAAAGTAAAGAAAAATAAACAAAAAACTCATTCTCCCTTTTAAAAAAAATATTATCTCTTCTCAATTATAATTATATCATTATATAAAAGTGGATAATTTGAAATATATATACTGAACGCCAAAACAAACCTACACATTTTGGGGTTAATCTCAAATGTTTGATTTTTATTGGATTTTGTTTGGGGAAATCATTATGGAAACCATATTTGATCTCTTTGGGATTATTTTACACATCACATATTTAAATCAACCTCAGTATGATGACGTCATGAACTTTTAAAGTGAATAGGGTTCATTTTTAGTTTTCACAGCTACATCAGACACTGTTGAGATGTCACACAGACCATTTAAACGTTCAATATTTCGTGTGTCCTCAATTGTTGTACGGCTGTGGTACGTCTCTTAGACTGCAACGCATCTAATGATGGCATGGGACATCCAACGCCATTCATGGTGCAGAGCAGCTTCCAGCTGAGCGACGTTGATCGGCTGCCCATACACGACGCCCAGCTTGTCCCAGAGATGCTCAATGGGATTGAGCTCCCGGACTCAAAGATGGCCAAGGCATCTCATTGACGTTGCTGGCGATGATGTTGGGTTAAGATTGGGCCTGTGTATGGACGTCTGGCTCTCAATCCGACTCAGGAAAGATGACGTCATAGTCGTACTGTGTGGGCACTGACTGGTCGATTATGCGTACCATTTGTTGCCCTAGCTGTAGCGGTTGCTGGCTCAAAACGACATCGGGCGTGACTGACCTGTATGTACCAATCTTGTGTTGCCGTCGTTACGCGCGGGCGACCAGTTCTCTGACAGTCGCATAATCCTTGAAACATGTCTTTGGGTATTACCTGTCTCCAACATCCCAATTGCTCGCCATTGACAGCCGAGCCATCTTGAAACCATGCACAATTTGAGTAGCCTTCTGTTACGCACTATATCGACTACCCGTATACCAATTGTCACGTGATTCCATGCACGCTATGCAATGTTGGTAATCGCAGGGTAAAACTAGATATAAAACGTCATAAACCAAAATGTTTGTTTTGTTTGTTTTTTTTTTTTTGTTTTTTTTTTTATGAAATGTCAAAATGTTAAACACAATATACTGTTTCTTGATGTGTTAAATACAGTTTTCGAGTGAACAATTCATTCAACAAAAATTATAGTTTTTAAAAGTGTATATTTTTTTTGGCGTTCATTATATGTTAATTTTAAAAACATCTAAATATAAATAAGCATTTCGAAGTCGTCGTATTTTTTTCAGAATTTTATCGTTTTTGTGTTACTTTATACATAGTATCAATATCTTATCGATTTATGGTATTGTATCATTAATTTAATGTGACGTTTTTAGGTCGAACCCCATATTACAACTACACAGACATCCTCGGCATAGGGCACCGGCAACTTAATTCACTGATCAGGTAAAATTCAATAAACAAGAGGCACAGAGGGCCTGTATCGCTCACCTGGTTTGAAATGCCAAGTAATGTTCTGAATACAGACTCGTTGTTTCTTTTCTGAATGAATTTGAATATTCAACCATTGATTCTACTATTGGGCCCCACCCCTCCTACCCCCAGGTGGTCAGAGCCAAAATTTATACAAGTTCTGTCCCCTTCCCCCAAGGATGTTTATGGCCAAAATTTCGTTACAATCATTTCGTTATTGTAATGTTCGACGTTTTACTGTTATTGTGATGTTCAACGTTTTACTGTGATTGTGATGTTCAACGTTTCACTGTGATTTTGATGTTCAACGTTTCACTGTGGTTGTGATGTTTGACGTTTCACTGTGATTGTGATGTTCGACGTTTTACTGTGATTATGATGTTCAACGTTTTACTGTGATTGTGATATTCGACGTTTTCACTGTGATTGTGATGTTCAACGTTTTTACTGTTATTGTGATGTTCAACGTTTCACTGTGATTGTGATGTTCAACGTTTTACTGTTATTGTGATGTTCGACGTTTCACTGTGATTGTGATGTTCGACGTTTCACTGTGATTGTGATGTTCGACGTTTTACTGTGATTGTGATGTTCAACGTTTTACTGTGATTGTGATGTTCGACGTTTTACTGTGATTGTGATGTTCAACGTTTTACTGTTATTGTGATGTTCGACGTTTCACTGTGATTGTGATGTTCAACGTTTCGCTGTTATTGTAATGTTCAACGTTTTACTGTGATTGTGATGTTCGACGTTTCACTGTTATTGTGATGTTCGACGTTTCACTGTGGTTGTGATGTTCGACGTTTCACTGTTATTGTGATGTTCGACGTTTCACTGTGGTTGTGATGTTCGACGTTTCACTGTTATTGTGATGTTCGACGTTTCACTGTTATTGTAATGTTCGACGTTTCACTGTGAATGTGATGTTCAACGTTTCACTGTTATTGTGATGTTCGACGTTTTCACTGTGAATGTGATGTTCAACGTTTCACTGTTATTGTAATGTTCGACGTTTCACTGTGAATGTGATGTTCAACGTTTCACTGTTATTGTAATGTTCGACGTTTCACTGTGAATGTGATGTTCAACGTTTCACTGTTATTGTAATGTTCGACGTTTCACTGTGAATGTGATGTTCAACGTTTCACTGTTATTGTGATGTCCAACGTTTCACTTCGATTGTTATATTTAGTGTTTTCACTGTGATCGTGATGTGTAATGGTTCACTGTGATGCTAACGTTTTTATGTGACGTTTTAGCGCTTTACTATGCATGTTTTTTGTGTTCAGTATTTTGATATTGTATTTAGCGTTTTATTTTGTGATGTTTAGTGAGTTACTATCACCATATGTTTCTTTGTGCTGTTCAGCGTTTTATATCGATGTTAACTGTCCTGTTATACGTTTTATATTTTAATTTTTTGTTATTTTAGCATTACCAATGAACTTGTTGGCACCAATAACACCGACCCTGGCATTATTTCCCGCCTGACAACTTATATTTCCCAGATAAGCTCCTTCTTACAGAATTTGGAATTCCAGATCAACAACATATCATAGCAAAGTACGCCGTTTATGAAGAACATTAAGTGGTTTGTGGTGATTATACTGAATATATTAAGTTTTATGATTAAAAACTTAAACAATCAAGTTTGCATTTTTTTTTCATTATTTAATACATCCGTGGTAAATACTGTAAATGTGAATGATTTAGAGAGTTTAATTTCACGATTTGCACGTGTAGCTATATTGCGATGTTGTTAATTTCGCGATAATTACGCCTGGTAATATTTGACACAAATAATAAGTTTGGGGAAATATTTCCCACTCAGAAGGCCTCCTTGTAAATAACGTAAATGTCCATATTTACAGTATTTGATGAAAATGTGTACTGTTAGAATTACAACGAGAGTTAAATTTGTACATTCTCGATACTCCAGAGGATGCGATCACTTTCGATCTCTACACCTGGACTTTCTCATAGTGAAATTGAAGGCAGCTCAGGGGGAAACATTTGACCAATCACAAGCTAGCAAAGATTTCATTTGAAGACTACAGAGAGAGCGACGCCTAACATCAAAGCCACACCGTCAACCACAGTGTACCGTTATACAGCTCTTTTTGAACCACAGTGTACCGTTATGATTAAATTATATGTTCTATTCTGTTACCTCCAGTTTTACTATGAGAGTGTCCAGGGGTGTAGATATCGTAAGTGATCGGAACCCCTGGAATATCGAGGATGACATTTGTAATACACTAGGCAAGACAGAGGTGGATGGCACATAGAGGTTTAGTGTAAAATATAGTACAGGGATGTACTGTAAGAACTGTAAATGTATATGGGTCGGGCCTTTTTTGACCCCACCCAAATGCATCGATTTTTTAAACTAAGTATTAAGAAATTTCCATTTAAAATAATGTATCCCTATGGTTTCTAGGCGAAGAACTTAGCAAGAAACTGCCAAAATTGACACAAATTCACATGTTCATATTTTTTGCATATGCAAGATGGTTACCATAGCAACGACGGCTGCAATAATACATAACTATCATACCTATCTAAAAAAATTTAAAAAAAATCAATTTATTTACTAAATAACAGATTTGAAAATTTAATGAATTTTGGGGTCAAAAAGCGCCTAAACCATACATAGTCCTTTATTTTATTCTCCAACTGCACCCATTGCATTTTTGTTTCGGCATTGACGAAAAAGGGTCGCAAACGGACCCCACTATGATTAGCCTAAAATTCTCCTAATATTGTCCCATAATATAGAAAATGACGTCGACATTTGTAAGACTGTTACCGATTGGCTGATACCACCGCGGAACGATTTTTAAGAGGAAAAAAGTACCCAAAGATATTTGGATTCGCGTTTTATTTGGAATATATCCCGCTAACACAAAAAAGTTATTGAAGAAGCGGTTTACAGTGGGTACTCTAAGACATTTGTGCTATATCTACCTACCATAAAAATCAATTCAAAGCAAGAATCCTTATAATTCATTTTACTATATATTTTCTTTTCAAAATTCCATATTAATTGGGAGACTATTTGTTTCAATGAAATCGTTACGCCTTTGTATCGGCCAATCAGAAGCGTCATTATAATTTGCTTTTGAAAGAAAATCAGCTTTGTTTTCGAGACGTTTTATTTGGCTGAAAACTCTCGTCAATCTACAACTAGTGCGAGTTTAAGTATTCACCAACACTTAACCGTATCGTTGCATGTTCATGTAAAGGATTTAACCAGTGATATTTTGCAAGCCTATAAACTCATTACTGTGCTGCAATTGAACAAAACTAACTTCATTAATTGTTGGTATGTACCCTGGCTAACTGTCAGTCTTACTGTGGATATGTTATTTGTGAAGCTGCTTGTAAATTTCAGTAAAATAAGAGAAAAATATATATTTCTGGATAAGACATAGAACTCGTGTGAATTGCATTGATGGCACCAAATAAGCATGCTATCGTGTTCAGTAGTGACTATGCCAGGTACTCCAACAGTTTGTTTGGCAAAATCGAACCAGCGAATAGCGCAGGAGCCTATTGTTGTAAATGCAAATGGCTGCTTTAAATGCGGATTACAAATATAGCAATATAAAAAAGACATTTTAATTGATACAAGTACTCTTATATACACTATAAGGTACTCTGAACATGACAAAAAGACTATTTACGAAAAAATAGTTAAAATATGGACTTTGAGGCTCTTTCCGGAAATTTGCATTTTTCGCCCCAAACAGATCGGTTGAACTATTTTTTTCGTGAAGAGTCTTCTTGTCATGTTCAGATTACCTTATGGTGTCTATAAGAACATTTGTATCAATTGAGATGGCTTCTTATATGCGATATTTGTGACCCGCCATTTATAGCAGCCATTTGCATTTACTACAATAGGCTCCTGCGCTATTCGCTGGTCCGATTTTGCCAAACAAACTGTTGGAGTACCTGGCATATTCACAACTGAACACGATGGCTATGATTATTTGGTTCCAACAATGCAATTCACACGAGTTCTATGTCTTCTCGAGAAATATATATTTTACAAGCAGCTTCACAAATTACATATCAACAGTAAGACTGACAGTTAGCCAGGGTATATACCAACAATTAATGAAATTAGTTCTGTTCAGTTGCAGCACAGTAAAGAGTTTTAGGCTTGCAAAATATCACTGTTTAAAGCCTTTACATGAACCTTAAGTTATATATTACATGTAACACTACACAATGCTATTCCTTGAGAAATGGTGACCGGAAGTGATTCTCAGACCAGTTACGACATGGGGACAAACCGAGATACATTCACGTCAACTGTCGGTACGGCGATGGACTAAAACAGACACAAAAGCAGAGGAGCTTTACCAAAGATTCTCAAAATTATTAACGTACAGATTAAACACATTGTATACTTTAATAGATGGACTAAACCTATATGGGGATATTTTGTGTTGAACTCCGTTTGTGAATATTTACTGCCGATTATGAATGCATTGATTAACATGCCTGCAAATGAATTCAGTTTTTGAAGTTTGAGAAGAGAAAAAAAAAAAAAAAAACAACAACAACAGAACGACCTATCCCTGTAGACAACGGATTTATCATCGACTCAGATTTCCTGAACGAATTCGGATCTTCTGTTATACCAATTGATTCATAATGTAGTCCATTGGTAATACATCGGAGAACTGGAATATTTCTTCACAAATCGACGGACAGAACCAAAGTTTCCGTGATTCACACCTATCGACCCTCGTGTTTGTATTTTATTTCAATCTTACAGTTCGTTTGTATGTATACATTGAATTCTAGCATAAAGTTAAAATCGTGATATGTTTGAACCACAAAAATAACCGGTTACACGGTATCCACTGTTTTATGTCTTTAATACATCATCGTATATTAAATTGGTTTCATTCCACAGCCATGTATCTAAGGATGAGGTGATTAATGTGATTATATAACCTACCCAATAAAATACCACATCATAAATGTTTCATGTAATCATTATCTAAACAATCTCTGGTAATTATCATTTTAATTATCTAATGAGCTTAGTTTGTCCACAAATACCGTTTCTATCTAATGATACGGTGTTTGATATTAATATCTATCGTTTTGTTTCAAATAACAACACAAACATGCTTTATGCAATAATGATCAAAATCTGGCTATTATCACGTTCCATACAACGATGTTGATTTCAGCATTGATGTAAGGTTTTTTGTATAAATATCATAACTCTCAATTTAGATGTTGACATTTATATGTTAGATACTTGTGTACTCATAACCAGAAACATGGGCTTAGCAATTTCACACATCAGATACGATAAATTATTAGCATGTTTACTACATGTATTTGATATCATTTGTTATTGATTTTATTTAATTTTTTATAAAAAATTTTGAATACATCATGACATTATCAAGTTTATTTCTAGAATTGATTTTAGGAACCTGAACTCTGATTTATGATTTTTTAATCATATTAACATGATGAGATTGGTCGAATGGGTGTTTACCTGGGCTGAACAATACAGATAATGTACCTTACACAATCTTTTAGCTGGTTGAACAATACAGATAATGTACCTTACACAATCTTTTAGCTGGTTGAACAATACAGATAATGTACCTTACACAATCTTTAAGCTGGTTGGACAATACAGACAGCGTACCTTCCACAATAGTTTACCTGGCTGGACAATGCAGACAATGTAACTTGCACAATCTTTTTACCTGGCTGGACAATGCAAATGTACATACAATAAACCTGGTCCACAGTTTTATTTATACCTGGCTATTGACATCCTGCAGACAGGATGTATATTTATTACTATAATTACTTATGTGATGAATAACTGTCAAACTAACTGACTATTTGAATTTAGCGAGTTAGCGCACGAATCAAGTATTGAGATTCGACATATAACGAAAATGACACAAAGTATATATGTGTTTTTATCAAGAAACATGTGTAAATATGTTCTGTTAATGTTAATTAAATGTCACATGAACCATGCTGCAAGGTTGATATGTCATAGAAGGTCGTATTCTAGCCATATCACGTCTCTGTAAATGACAACCTGCTTCCTGTGTAGTTCGCCATTTGATATGGTTTGAATTCGCGGGTTTTGCACGCGCTATGTAACAAGCGCTTTGACTGGCTTGGACATGTCAGATGATCATCAACGCAGGCTATAAAAGGTGGCATGGCGACAATGTGAAAAATGAACGCTGCATCATATTGATATTGTCATTTGTTTTATATAATGCATATTCAAGCTACCCCATTCTGTCACAACATCTATTTAGCTTCATTAAAAAACAAAATGATTACAACGATTGTGTTTCTCAACGAATAGCAATATAGAAGTCAAGGAGTCTTATCACCTACACCAATTGATATTTTTATTACCTTTTCCTGTTGCTTTGTTTTTACTGTCAAAATATTGACACTTCGACAAACAAGCTAAACAATAGAACCAGCACTAAACAAAACATTTGATAAGTATATCCTCACATGAACAAAGTAATCGATATCACGTTATTCTGAGGTTTCATAAACATTTTATAAATCAGACATCCCCCGTTATACCATCCCCTGATGTACCACCAATCCCGCATACCGCCAAAAAAGTCCCCCGTTATACCATCCTCTGATGTACCACCAACTCTACACACCGCCACAAAAGTCCCCATCCCCTGATGTATCGCCATTCCAACATACCGTCACAGCTGTCCCCATTATTCCGTCCCCTGATGTACCACCAACCCCACATACTGCCACAGTAGTCTCCCGTTATATTGTCTCCTGATATACCACCAACCCTTCATACCGCCAAAGTAGTTCCTCGTTAACCCCTACATAGATGTACCGCCAACAACACACACCGCCACAATAGTCTACCGTGATACCGTCCCCACATGTACCGCAACCCAACACACCGCCACAATTGCCTACTGTTATACCGTCCCTTGATATACCATCAACCCTTCATACCGCCACAGTAGTCTCCCGTTATATCGTATTCTGATGTACCACCAATCCTTAAACCCTACACAGATGTACTGCCCAACCCAACACACCGCATCACAACATATATCTACCGTGATACCGTCCCCACATGGAACTGCCAACCCAACACACACCACCACAATATCTACCGTGATATCGTCCCTACATAGTACATGGCCAAGACTCCTCTAACACACCGGCCACAATAGTCTACTGTTTTATAACCGTCCCCCACATGTACTGCCAACCCAACACACCGCCACAATATTCTACTGTTATACCGTCCCTTGATATACCACCAACCCTTCATACACCCACAGTGGTCTCCCGTTATACCGTCCCCATGATGTACCGCCAACCCCAAATACCGCCACAGTAGTCCCCCGTTATACCCTCCCCAGATGTACCGCCAACCCCACATACAACTACAGTAGTCTCCCGTTATATCGTCTCCTGATGTACCATCAATCCTTAAACCCTACACAGATGTACTGCCAACCCAACACACCGCTACAATATTCTACCATGATACCGTCCCCACATGAACTGCCAACCCAACACACCGCCAGAATAGTCTACCGTGATATCGTCCCTACATGTACTGCCAACCCAACACACCGCCACAATAGTCTACTGTTATACCGTCCCCACATGTACTGCCAACCCAACACACCGCCACAATATTCTACTGTTATACCGTCCCTTGATATACCACCAACCCTTCATACACCCACAGTAGTCTCCCGTTATACCGTCCCCATGATGTACCGCCAACCCCAAATACCGCCACAGTAGTCCCCCGTTATACCCTCCCCAGATGTACCGCCAACCCCACATACCGCCTCCACAGTAGTTCCTCGTTATAACGTACAGATGTACCGCCAACCCCACATACAACTACAGTAGTCCCCCGTTATACCCGTCCCCAGATGTACTGCCAACCCCACATACCGCCGCCACAGTAGTTCCCTGTATATACCCCTCCCCAATGTACCGCCAACCCCACATACAACTACAGTATTTTCCCTGTTATAACTACCCTCCCCAGATGTACCGCCAACCCCACATACAACTACAGAAGTCTCCCGTTATACCCTCCCCAGATGTACTGCCAACCCCACACATACCGCCGCCACAGTAGTTTCCTGTTTTTACCCTCCCCAGAGGTACGGCCAACCCAACATACCGCCGCCACAGTAGTTCATCGTTATAAACGCACAGATGTACCGCCAACCCCACATACCACTACAGTAGTCTCCCGTTATACCCTCCCCAGATGTACCGCCAACCCCACATACCACTACAGTAGTCTCCCGTTACACCCTCCCCAGATGTACCGCCAACCCCACATACCGCCGCCACAGTAGTTCCCTGTTATACCCTCCCCAGATGAACTGCCAACCCCACATATCACTACAGTAGTCTCCCGTTACACCCTCACCGGATATACCGCCAACCCCACATACCGCCGCCATAGTAGTTCCCTGTTATACCCTCCCCAGATGTACCGCCATCCCCACATACCGCCCGCCACAGTTAAGTGTTCCTCGTTATAACGTTACAAGATGGTACCGCCAACCCTACAAACCACTACAGTAGTTTCCCGTTATACCCCTCCCCCAGATGTTACCGCCAACCCACATACCACTACAGTAGTCTCCCGTTTTACAACCCTCCCCCAGATGTACCGCCAACCCACATACATATTCTCGCCTTACCCCTCCCCACTTCACAGTACAGTTCTCCCATGTTTATAACCCTCTACCAAGATGTACCGCCTACCCCACATACCGCCGCCACTGTAGTTTCCTGTTATACCCTCTCCAGATGTACTGCCAACCCCACAAATTACCCCGTCCACTACATTACAACTACAGTTCCCTGTTATACCCTCCCCAGATGTACCGCCAACCCCACATACAACTACAGACCGCCCGTTATACCCTCCCCATATGCACTGCCAACCCCGCATACCGCCGCCACAGTAAGTCCCATTTTATACCCTCCCCAGTTATAACCCCACGTACCAGATGTTCCACGTTATAACGTACAACCCCACATTACCACTACAGAAGTCTCCCGTTACACCCTCCCCAGAATGTACCGCCAACCCCACAAACAACTACAGTAAGTCTTCCCTGTTATACCCTCCCCAGATGCACTGCCCGTTAACCCCACATACCGCCGCCACAGTAAAGTTCCCTGTTATAACCCTCCCCAGATGTACCGCCAACCCCACATACCGCCGCCACAGTAGATTCCTCGTTATTAACGTACAGATACCGCCAACCGCCACATACCCACAGTAAGCACCCGTTATACCACTACAGTAGTCTCCCCTCCGTTACACCCCTCCCCAGATGTACCGCCAACCCCACATACCGCGGCCACAGTAGTTCCCTGTTATACCCCCCCTCCCCAGATGCCAACCCCACATCCCACTGTAGTCCCCTCCTGTTTTTAACCCTCCCCAGATGTACCGCCAACCCCACATACACTACAGTTGTCTCCCCTGTTACACCCTCACCAGATGTACCGCCAACCCCACATACCGCCGCCACAGTAGTTCCCTGTTATACCCTCCCCAGATGTACCGCCAACCCCACATACCGCCGCCACAGTAGTTCCTCGTTATAACGTACAGATGTACCGCCAACCCCACATACCACTACAGTAGTCTCCCGTTATACCCTCCCCAGATGTACCGCCAACCCCACATACCACTACAGTAGTCTCCCGTTACACCCTCCCCAGATGTACCGCCAACCCCTCATACCGCCGCCACAGTAGTTCCCTGTTATATTACCCCAGATGAACCCCAGAACATGAACCTGCCAACCCCACATCGGCACATAACACTACATAGTCCCCGTTATACCCTCCCCAGATGTACCGCAAACCCACATACCACTACAGTAGTCTCCTGTTACACCCTCCCCAGATGTACCGCCAACCCCACATACCGCCGCCACAGTATTTCCCTGTTATACCCGCGTCCTGGCCAGATGTATGTGCGCAACTGCCACTACAGTATGTCCCCCCCCCTCACCATGTTACCGCCAAACCCCGACATACCGCCGCCACAGTAGTTCCCTGTTATACCCTCCCCAGATGTATACCGCCCAACCCCACATACCGCCGCCAACAGTAGTTCCATCGTTATAACGTACAGATGTACCGCTAACCCCACAATACCACAGTAGTTCCCGTTAGACCACCCCAGATGTATCCGCCAACCCCCACATACCACTATACAGTAGTCTCCCGTTAACCCCTCCCCAGATGTAACTGCCAACCCCACATACCACCGCAGTACAGTAGTCTCCCTGTTAACACCCTTCCCAGATGTACCGCAAAACCCACATACCTACAACTACAGAAGTCTCCCGTTATACCCTCCCCAGATGTACTGCCAACCCCGCATACCGCCGCCACAGTAGTTCCCTGTTATACCCTCCCCAGATGTACCGCCAACCCCACATACCGCCGCCACAGTAGTTCCTCGTTATAACGTACAGATGTACCGCCAACCCCACATAACACTACAGTAGTCTCCTTCGTTATAACCCTCCCCGCAGATGTACCGCCAACCCCACATACCCACTACAGTAGTCTCCCTGTTATACCCTCCCCAGATGTACCGCCAACCCACACATACCGCCGGCCACAGTAGTTCCCCTCGTTATAACCCTACCCAGATGAACTGCCAACCCACGCCACATATCACCTTTATACCCTCCCCAGTAGTCTCCCGTTACACGGCCCTCACCAGAGTGTACCTCGTTATAACGTACAACCCAACATACCGCCCGCCACAGTAGTTCCCCGTTATACTCTCCCCAGTATGTACTCGCCAAACCCCCACACCATACCGCCGCCACAGTAGTTCCTCGTTATAACGTACAGATGTACCGCCAACCCCACATACCACCGCCACAGTAGTCTCCTCGTTATAACGAAACACTGTACCCCAACCCCACATACCGTACCGCCAACCCCACATACCACTTACAGTAGTCTTCCCGTTTACACCCTCCCCAGATGTACCGCCAACCCCACATACAACCGCCACAGCCCCCGCCACAGTAGTCTCCCTTGTTATACCCTCCCCAGATGAACTTGCCAACCCCACATACCGCCGCTACAGTAGTTCTCCCGTTATAACCGTACACCCAGATGTACCGCCAACCCCACATACCGCCGCCACAGTATATCTCCCTGTTATACCCTCCCCAGATGTACTGCCAACCCCACATACCGCCGCCACAGTAGTTCCCTGTTATACCCTCCCCAGATGTACCGCCAACCCCACATACCGCCGCCACAGTAGTTCCTCGTTATAACGTACAGATGTACCGCCAACCCCACATACCGCCGCCACAGTAGTTCCCTGTTATACCCTCCCCAGATGTACCGCCAACCCCACATACCGCCGCCACAGTTGTTCCTCGTTATAACGTACAGATGTACCGCTAACCCCACGCCACAGTAGTTCCCTGTTATACCCTCCCCAGATGAACTGCCAACCCCACATACCGCCGCCACATTAGTTCCTCGTTATAACGTACAGATGTTTCGCCAACCCCACATACCGCCCCTGCCACAGTAGTTCCCTGTTATACCCTCCCCCAGATGTACCACCAACCCCACATACCGCTGCCACAGTAGTTCCTCGTTATAACGTACAGATGTACTGCCAACTCCACATACCGCCGCCACAGTAGTTCCTCGTTATAACGTACAGATGTACCGCCAACCCCACATACCGCCGCCACATTAGTTCCTCGTTATAACGTACAGATGTACCGCTAACCCCACGCCACAGTAGTTCCCTGTTATACCCTCCCTAGATTGTACCGCCAACCCCACACATACAACTACAGTAGGTCTCCCCGTACCGCAAACTATACCCACCCCAGTATTGGATGTACCGCCAACCTCACATACCGCCGCCACAGTAGTTCCTCGTTATTACAGATGTACCGCCAACCCCACATACCACAACAGTAGTACACGTTTAAACCCTCCCCAGATGTAACCGCACATTACCCCACATACCCGCCGCCACCGTAGTTCCTTAAACGTCCCCGATGAAATATCGATATATCACCCTCCCTTACATAATCGCCAACGCACAGTCCTCGTAAACGTACAGATTATACCGCCAGACCTAGGCACTATTCTGATATCTCCACATAAAGCACGCTGATCTTAGTGTACCCCCGCATTAAAAGCAAAAAATTAAAAGTTAATTACAAAGTTACAAGAGATAAAGATTACCTTCGTAGGTGAATTACCCTTAAAAAAAAAAAAAAAAAATGACAATCGCTGGTTTCTAATGCGTCACATTGAATACTTATAAGGGGCACTATTCTGTAACGGGAAAAAGCTTCCGAATCTTTGCATTAAAAGCACTAAAAGTTATTAAAAGTAAAGTTATCGTCAAAGCGGCCAGTTGTTCGCGTCCATAAAATCACTATGGTTTTTGTCATCTTTCAAAGGTTGTCTTTTTTTTTGTTTAGAAATGATAGATTATTTCATCTTATTTTGAAAAGGTGATATTTTCGCGATTTCGCGGTACATATCTATGTTCACGAAAATTTGAAACCGCGAAATATTAAACAAAAATGCATTGAATCATTATATGGTTCTGAATTCCATATTCGCAAAAATTCATAACTTATTTTTTTTTATCGTTTTTTTACGTTCAAATCGCTAAATGTGTTGACAGCCACATTAATATCCAACAACACTGCATTCACTATTTTGTGTCTAAAATAATTATTATAACTTCTCGTATATCTAATTGGTTCCATTCCACAGCCATGTATCTAAGGAGGAGGTATTTGATGTGATGATATAACCTAACCAATAACTACCTTCATTATCTAATGTCCAGGTGGTCGGTATTAGTAAATAACCATTTGTTTCCAAAATACCAATACACATGCTTCGTGCAATAATAACCAAAATCAAAAAAATTCTGGCGTTTAACGCGGCTCCAAACAAAGTTTGTTAAAAGCCAACCTCGTCCGAAACAATTTTTTAAAGTGACATGTCACTCAGATAAGTTGGTCTGTGGTATTGGGTAACACAATATTGTGCAGTTGTAACTTATCATAGTATTCACTCAAAAGATTATAAACAAATTTAACACATTACAATGCTATTCGAAGAATAAAAAATGACTGGAAGTGATTTCTTCAAGATCAGTTACAAACATTGGCCACTAAACCGATAAACATCCACGTCAACCTTGTCGGTACGGGGATGGACAAAACCAGAACACCTGCAACATATGATATCATTCAACAAAGTAAGTCTATAACTTTAAGAGACGCAGATATAAAACAACATTGTTATACGTAAGCCAGAATGAGACTTAAAACTAATATGGGAGATATTTTGTGATGAACTCGACTTTTAGATAAATATTGGTCTGCCGATTATTGGATGCATAGATTAAAAGGCTACAACAAGACCTCTACAGATTTCAAGTTTTTGGAAGTTGAAAAAAAATAACTGAAACGACTGAATCCTGTAGACAACTGAATGATCAATGACATTGATTATCGGGAATGGAATCTGATCATCTGTTTTGATACGAAATTGGTTTATAATGCACGTTTATCTAAAATACAACAATAACACTGGAATATATCCTCACAATAATTGACGAATCAAAAACAAAGAGAGATACACATCGGCCTATGTTAGCATCCTGAAAAAAAATTTTCTCGTACGCTGCATTATAAGCTAGTGTATGTGAGTTATCATCCCCCCGATGCATTATAGTAATCTGGATGACCAGAGGCAACGTTTTGTGACTGCCATATTTTCTGTGGAGTGAAAAGAAAATTGCAATCACCAACAAACTTGCTTTCTTCGGTGCTTTGGTCGAGTCGGTGATATTGTTCCTTATCGACTAGGTTATTTGTTTCCTTATTCCCTTGTCTGGGTAGATCATGTTTTGAAACAAACCAAATCTAATATTGCCGACAAGGAGGCTGGGAATGCCTATTTTTATTGTTTCCTTCTAACATCATAAACAGTGATCAATATAGTACATCGACCATAATTTCGTGCCGGTAGTAGAGAATATGCAGCAATATGTCACGCATTAACAATATGCTCAATCCTTTACAGCAAGAACGGAAGATAATGGCTTCAATTTACAACAAGTGTCCCATCGGGGGGGGGAGTTTTCAATGTTAATAGTAGCCTGCCCCCATTTGCGTTGTGCATGTAATGATTGTGGAAATTCTTATTCATTAACGGAATTTTGGAAAAAGAGCTATTTTCTCACCGAACAATATAATACATTGTGTGGATTGCATGGTAATTTGGTTTTTAAATTATTGTCATTCCTGTAACTGTGTTGGTTGTACTTTGAACGATCCAAGATTGAAAGAGAGGTTCAATACGGATGAATAATCGTCCAAGAGCATTTATGTTAGAAAGAAATGAAGATAAGAAAATCAATATCACCAAAATCAGTGGTATCTAATTGTTTGTAGTGCGTTTATAACATTCGTACAAACTCATAAGATTTATATGTCTTATGGTTAGAAGAACTTGGCGTTTTCTAAGTTATATGTTCTATAGCTCCTTTTTTGGGGGGGGATATATTGAACTCTAGCACAAACTTTCGCATTTATGTCTCTTAGTTGGAAGGAAATTTCAGACAGAAGTTTTTGTCTTTATTTGTGTAAATGTTTTTGTTTCAAAACCCTATAAAAGCATTTCGCATTGATGTATCAAACACTTTATCGTAGCATTTTAAGCTTCTATCAAGTTACAATATTTTAGAAATTCTCTCATAATTAATGTAACTAATATTTTGTATAAATATTACATTTTGGTTCCTCACCCTTTCACTCATTTAGGGTGGTAGTTTCACATTCCCCAAAATTTTCCTGTAGTTCAATATTTTTCATATTTGATTTATGAAGTAAATATGTTGTTATGCATCTTCTGTCAAAGTTTCGAAGAAATTGAACCATCTATTTTTTCTAAATAAATATTCAAATTTGCCATTTTTGAGTAGATTCTGCACATGAAAAAAACAGCATTAGTCTGTACTAAATACCCGCCCTGTAAATGAAAAATAATTTAACAAAATGTTCTACGATATATAATTTGTTTAATTGACGTGATATGTATCAATCCTTTTGAAAAAAAAAATGCTTTACTTCTCGTCATAATTAATTTCTAGTGATCATTTTTGGAGGAAATTAAGTAAAAAAGACGCAAGTAAATTACTTAAAACATTCTCACCAAAATGAAAATAAATCAAAATTGTGAAGTTCAATTTTTTTTAATCTTTATAGAAAAATAACACACTAAAAAGTGACAAAGTTACTTATAATCAATCAATTTTCAAGAAAACTGAACCACAATTTGTCAAGGTAGAGCATTTTTAGTACCAAAAAACCTTTATTTTTCATTGAAAAAAGACGGGGATTTCACAATAGAGTTATCTCCCCTATTATATATATAGCTTTTATACATTCACTGCAGAATGTTTCTGTTACAATATAGCCTAGATGTCAATAGTTTTTAGTTTTAAAATGATTAACAATGTTTAATCAATATATATTTACCCATAAAATAGCAATTTAAGATTGAATAGAATTATTTGTGAGTTTTGTTATTTTTAAAACTAATAAAAATAAATGTTTTTTTTTTTTTTCTATTCATAAATTCAAACTTCAGAAAAGGGGGTATTAATCAAATCGCGGTCATTCAAATGCTTGAAGCACTGAGTCATAACTCAAGCGTCTGTATGAAAACATCATGATCTGTCTCCCTTACTAATGAGACTACCTGGACATTCTTAATAGCATTGATTGATTCGATCATGGACGATTATATTCAACAACATGATAAAGAAATATATCATTCAACAATCCATTAGTTCTTTTATTGCCTATTTTTTTCTGTCAATTTCACCACACACATCATTATTTTACATGCAACAATTTTTTTAATTTTAAAAAAAAAGTTAAATAAAACGATTGACCATATTCATTAGCTATTAAGATGTTAGTTTAAGGCCTATATCAAAAAACAATCATAATGATTGCAGGATTTGTTTTTAAATGTTCATGTCAGTAAATTATCTGCATTAAGTTTCATTCGTTGTTTTTATTTTTTTTTTTTTGATCTCGCTCACTACAGAATCCGCGTTTGTTATAATGGAATCGTTAATTTAGTTTTTTTTATTTTGTTCCAAATTAATTTATTGAAAAAACAATTGCTAAAAAGGTGATATTGTGTTTCTTCTTCGGTCTTACAAAGACCATATAGACCATTTGATTCTTGCAATAATTTAACTTTATATTCAGTCGTTAAAATTCCTATAACTTTCTCCATTGGAAATCCTTAATCTTATTCTACGATTATTTTATGCCAGATTGCAATTCCCAATTAAACAAATTTTCTCATTCCATTTTTTGATGGATTTTAATTTATTACCATCATCAGAATATTGTTTTTAGCTATTTTTAACATCTAGGTCAATCTGAAAATTTAAAAAAAAAACTTCATTAATCATTTCCATTACAGCGATGTTTCGCGCAGTATTTGTTTTCCACCTAGAAGTTATTGCCCTTCTGGTTATTTTGCAAATTTCGAGGATATCTACACAAAAAGAACAAACATTTTTTTTGCGTTCAGATAGGGAGGAACAGACCGGCAAGAAGATTCTGACAATTTTTGTTTACACTGTTTGAAATACTCTTCTCTTTGTCCTCATTATTTTCTACTTCAAGTAATTATTATCCTATAAAAGACATATGTTTGAAACAACCGTTAAAGATGCTCCACCGCTGACTAACAAATGGTATTTTAGTCACTATCATAAACAACAAAAGACCATTTAGTATTTTTTCTCAGTTACACAAGTATACTTACTTTACACCATTACCACCATAGAAAAGTTTTGAGCTTCTGAATTTTGCTTTAAGTTAAAACTATGAAAAATGATTAATTGCATCCCGAAAAACATTCGGTGACACTATAATGCTATGTGGAATGAAGTACTGACTGCACATGCACCAAAGGCAAGACAAATTAGTTTATATAATTTTTTTGTGTTAATTAGACATATTTTACACGATTTAACGCCAATAATTGTTCAAATGATGAATATCATATATACCCTGTCGGCGGTGGAGCATCTTTAATATTGTTTCTTTTATACGTATATATATAATATATACTGTTATATGAACTATGAATTGGGAGGAACAGAATTCAAAAAAAATCACAACATAAATTTAACTAGAATACTAATTTTGCGCAAGGAAATGCACAATATAATTGAGCCACAATTTAAATGCATTTTAACTGTCTCGACTGTTCCACGAATGTTCGTAATCTATGAGTATTGATTCCTCCGGAACGTGGTTTTACTTCAACGATCGGGAACCACATTGCAATTCATAAATATTATATTTGCCACACCTATCTTTTCACCAGAGCGTTTGTTATATAAGTGAATAACGATATAAGTAATTTACGTCTTTCAATGTATACACATATGTATTTGAATAAGAGTTTCAAACGTGCACGTAGAAGAAAAACTACCCTTAGATATTTTTATTTCTGAAAATGCAACAAAAGTAATATCATTACCACTATTTCTTCATATGGTTTTTGTAATTATCTATTATGACTGTTTTAAAAAAGTTATACATAAAAAAATATGGCACGTAACATGTAGATGATATAACTTTCATAACTGATATTGTCGATACTAAATGCTGGTTTATCCAATTTTAAATCATATTCACGATAATTTAACTTTCTACTGCACATGTGTGGACAAATGAGCACGTGTACATGTTCCTGGGGTTATATAACTCGTGTTCATAATCAGAAAGTCATGTTAAAACATGAAAATCGAGGTCTACACGATATCTTACGTCGCACGCACACCATAATAGTTCTACGCGAGAGAAAGGCGCGTGTGGATTAACAAGAATTGAATTATAGAGATCAGAAAAGAAACGTATGATAGTAAACGAAAAAACACTACTCTTGTTCTTTCTTGCCGAGGTAATGCGGGGTATATATGTACATTTAAATGTATTAAAAATTGATGATTCTGAATAATAAAGGCAAATAATTGGAGTTAAAAAAATATGTGTTGATTCTTTTAATAATTGCAAGAATACAAAGGTTTTTAAAATTTTTTTTTGAAAATGACATCTTATAATTTACTCTGTGGTGCGTTTGACCTATTTCATATTGAACTATCAAACCTAATTGTTTTAACACCTGCACCGTTTGAACTGTTATTTATATGCAAAGTAACATTTTCATATTATGTTCATAGTATAATATGAAAGCCGTCGTAGTTACAAAATCTGTTATGCCTTTATATTAACAAACCGCTCCGGTGGTTGAGATTGATATATTTTGTGTGAATTCCAATGCCGGTATTCCTACCTTGGAGATATAACCACGTCCCGGGACGGATTTCCACTCAAAGAATAAACCAATCTTGACTTGTGAGATTCGTTATTCCTTTATATAACAAACGCTCCCAGTAAACAAGATAGTATAACAAATATATATTGATGAATTCCAATGCGCTTTTTCCGACGTTGGAGGTAAAACCATGTTCCGGGAGGATCAATACTTATAGATTGAACCAATATTAGTTGTACATGGCCATTAAAAAACCGTTATAAAAAATCGTTATGTCATTTATAATATATCAAACGATACGGTTTAAAAGATAAATGCAAATTATATATTTTTGATGAAATTCACATCTATTTCCCGACTTTGGAGATGAAACCATGATCCGTGGGGGATATTCCTCAAATGGTACAAAAACACGTGGCATTTTGTAGATAGTAAAAAAACGTAGTAAAAAGAGTCACTTGCTTATACTTCATTCATGCCATTGGCCGAAATATGAAGGTGTAATTAGGAGTAAACTAGTGTATCACGTGATTGTGTTATTACTGCCACAGGTCAATAGAAATCACAATGTTGTATTTATTTTGGAAGTAAACAATCACTAATCACGGTGGATATTTTTGTTTAACTCATAAAACAATTTCATATTTTTGGGCCAATGGCATGAATGAAGATATAAGCATCAGTGTACTCGTTTTTAACTACTTTCTTTACTACAAAAACCGAGTGTTTGTTGATGTACCGTTTGGGGGAACTTATCTTCTCTTTCCGCGGATCCGTGGTTTCATTTTCAAACAGTCGGGCCCATATTGAATTATCATGCATCTATTCTTTTTTACCGAAGCATTGTTTGGTTTATAATATAAATGGCATAAAGTTTTTAGGGTCATATCTAACCGTCATGTTTCGTCCGTACGTCGTCGTCGCCGTGCGCCGTGCGTTAACTTTTTTCCATTTTGAACTTCTCAAGTTCTACCAGTGTGATTTGGCTGAAACTTGCCTGAAATGATCCTGACATGGTCCCGACAAAGTGTTCTTATTTTTCGGGTCGATCCGAAATCCAAGATGGCCGCCACAGCCGCCATCTTGAACACACATTTTAAACTTCTTCTCAAGTTCTACCGATGCGATTTAGCTGAAACTTGCATGAAATGATCCTGACATGGTCCCGAAAAAGTGTTCTTATTTTTCGGGTCGATCCGAAATCCAAGATGGCCGCCTAAGCCGCCATCTTGAAAACACGTTTTTGAATTCTTCTCAAGTTCTACCAGTGCGATTTAGCTGAAATTGCATGAAACGATCCTGACATTGTTCCGACAAGAAGTGTTCTTATTTTTTCGGGTCGATCCGAAATCCAAGATGGCCGCCACAGCCGGCATCTTGAAAAAACATTTTGAACCACTGACATGGTCCCGACAAAGTGTTCTTATTTTTCGGGTCGATCCGAAATCCAAGATGGCCCCAACGGCCGCCATCTTGAAAACACATTTCAAACTTCTTCTCAAGTTCTACAGGTGCGATTAGGCTGAAACTTGCATGAAATGATCCTTACATGGTCTCGACAAAGTGTTGTTTATTTTTCGGGTCAATCCAATAATCAAAGATGGCCGCCACAGCCGCCATCTTGAAAATACTCATTTTGAACTTCTTCTCAAGTTCTACCGGTGCGATTTCGCTGAAACTTGCATGAGATTGATCCTGACATGGTCCCGACAAAGTGTTGCTACATCTCTGGTTGATCCCAAATCGAAGATGGCTACCATGACACTAAATCTAATTAATTTCCTATAGGATTATTGCCAAGATAGTCAGATGACCTTTAAGGCCCTTGGGCCTCTTGTTTATTATGGTTTTAATGACCATGTACTATCAATATTGTTTCAATCCTTGGAGTCAAAATCCTCCCGGGATGTGGCTACTGGTTATACCTTAAAAGTCGGGAACGCATATTGAATTTCATAAATATGTATTTGCATCTATATCTTCACCGAAGCGTTTGTTATATAAAGGCATAAACGAATTAATTTGTTATTACGGATTTCATGTATACACATATGTATATGAACACCAGTTTGAAGTACACGTGTTTTAAACATGTTTGAGAAAACCTAGAAACGAATATACGTACCCGGCCTACTATACCTTTTCGGCCGGGTACGAATTAGCACTGCCTCCGAAAATCACTCCGGGCACAGTTTTCTATAAAATTTTTTTGTAGGTTTACAACTATTTTATGCGTTTTATACATGCATTTTTCATATTATTTTTGTATAAAACAAACAAACTAAAAGTCTTTTGAGGTACATTTATTGCAGCTAAATATGTAGGTGATCTAACTTTCATAACTGATATTATCGATACTTACATTGTAAATGCTTTTATACAATTTTAAAATCATATCACGATATTTATTCCTTAATATTCAACTTTTACTACACATGCGTGGACAAATGAACACATATATAAACCGTTCCTGGATTATGTAACACGTTTACATAATCAGAAGGCACGTTAAAATCTGAAAATCGAGGGTCTCACAATATCTTACGTCGCACGCCGCACCATACCTACGTGAGAAAGGCGAGTTTGTGATTAACAGAATGAAAAGAGATAATGTAAGGAAGGCAACGAAAACACCTACAATGTATTCATGTTCATATTACACTGTCAATGTATCAAAATTTGGGTGATTCTGTTTAAAAGGCAAATAATTGAAGGTACAAAAAAAACGTGTTGATTCTTTTGTTAATGCAAAATCAAAGCAATTCTCTCCCACCTTTCTCTTTCTCGCTCTTCCCTCACTCTCTCTCTGTCTTAAATACAACTTTATATATTAAGTATATCTTTTCTTGTAAATGCCATCTTGTACTATGTAATTTGAATGTATATAAGTTGTATAACTTGTGCCCAATCGCATTGCACATTTTGCAATAAAATATGTTTAAATCAAAGCGATTCTGATATCCTTATAAGAAATAATTTACTCTTTAATTGCTATTCACTCAAAATCCACATGGTAAAAAACGGATGTGTACCCAGGGAAATCTAAGTCAATCTGGTTCTCGATTTTCGGAGGTAAAATCACGTCCCGGGGGATTATTCCCCAAAATGGTACAAAACACAAAAACACGTAATAAAACGAGTCACGTGCTTATATCTCATTCATGCCATTGGCCAAAAATATGAAATTGTATTATGGGTAACTAATGATCACGTGATTGTGTGTTGTACTTCCATATATGGGGTTTGATGAAGGTTACTAACGCAGAGCAAAAGACAAATGGCTGCCACTTCCATGGATACGACACTGTCATAACTTATGGGGGATGTCTCAGAAACAATATTTCATTTTTTTTTCAAATACATGTTGTTTAACTTGCATTGTCAGCTTTAAATACAAATGACATCAAGTTCCCGTGACAAAGTCAAGATAACAAATCTCAAATTGCTAGAGTTACGATCCACGATAAATTCACATGCAATGAACAACTACTTCAGCCAAAAGCTCAAAACGTTTTTTTTTTTGATATTGTTGTTTGCTTTAATGAACTCATTTGTGAAAACACTTAAAGATGCTCCAGCCACCCGCCTGACATAGCATAAATGAATATTCATCATTTTGAACAATAATTGGTTGGTGTTTACTCGTGTATATATTGTGTGGGGTCTAGATTAACGTGCACAAAAAATTAATAATGATAAGATAATTTATTTTGCACTTTGGTGCTATGCGGTAATCAGTACTTTATTCTCGTATGTATAGGATTATAGTTGACACGGTGAATTTTTTCGGGGTTGAGCAATTTAATTGATAATTTCATATTTTTTACGACTTGGAAGTAAAACACGGGGTTAGTGAGGCGGAGATAAAGGTCGTGTTTATCAATACTGTTAGGAGGTGTTACAATGGTTGAGTAACTAGGTGGGTCTCTCGGATGAGTAATTCAGTATAGTAACTTGTTCTAGTAACTAGAAAGACAGGGGAAAAATACACTAAAGACGGTGACGAATCGTAATTGACGTCCTGAATTTTTGTCTCGTGTGTAGTGAAGAAAAGTCACCAAGTTGTTCTGCGGATGCAGATGCCAATAAGACTTCCATAAACAACCATTAGTCAGCGGTGGAGCATCCTTTATCTTTCTTATCTCAGTATTTACTTTGGCGTTCAGGGCCGCGACATTATTACCACATTCCCTGTTGGTCGCGAGTTCGAATCCCATGTGGGGCAGTTGACATATATTGGATACTGGTCGTTATTTTTTCACCGCTCCGGTTTTCCTAGCCTCCACCATCAAAACTGGCACATAATGGAAGTTAAGGCTTTCATTGAAGTGACTCAATATAGGGTAAACGGAAGTTAGGGATTTGGCACCCATTTTTATTCATCTTCAATAATATCAGGTATTATGTGTAAATTTGGGTTATATTTTCCATAGGTAGGGAGAGATGAAATCTCCACCAAAAATACACAACTACGGCACTAGCCTGATTTACATGCATATATTGAACATTTTGGAATAAAATGCGGAAATGTTCGGGATCAGTATTTTGGTGCTTTTGACTTAATGTGCATGGCAACAGAAAAACAACATCAGAAATAGAAGGTCATCAATACCAAAATGTACAACAAAAGTTCTTAACGGATTTATGTACAAAATGTATACAGACAGTTTCCTATTACAAGGAGATTATAGAATATCACATACACACTACAACACAGGGGAAGTCGTCCTTAAAGACCCACTACCTATCCAAAATGGCTTTTGATTTTTTAAATGGGAATGTAAAACAAGATCGATATTTTTGTAGAGTCTTAAAAATTATTAACTTACCGTTAATACTACATTTATCATCACCTTCTGAACGATTTGATTAAAATAAATAAAATGTTTATTTTCATAACGCGGGTCGTATTATGTTTTCCGCCGTCGTCCTAAATACCGCGCGGTGGTTGACTATCACTGCGCCAGACGGCAAAACAATTGACTCTCCACTGTTTTCATATATCACGCAGGAAATCTTGCATATGTTTGATGTCGTAACCTTATTTTAGGTCATCGGTATGCATTTTCTGAGTTATTAATGTTTTTTTAAGAAACCTTTATATTTTGCTCCGGAAAGGTAATGGGCCTTTAAATGACCCTAGCTGTTAATTAAACGTTTAGGATACTAAATCAAACCTATTACAACTATGCTTTTATTACGTCATATGGACTACTGTAAACAATGTATAACAAAATTAGACTTTGATTAAATCCAGCGTCTTTCTCGCATTTCCACAGGAATTTCCGGTTCTGTGATTTCACGGGATGATGTGTCAATGAAGATACAAAGCTTATTTAGGAACCATCACTACTCTCGCCTGCTTGATACAGTGAGTGCAATTTTCTAGAAGGGAAAGCCCATTCAGCGGTCAAATCTATTAACACTAGAATTCCATCGCCTACAGAAGCCATTGAGGAAGAGAAAATGCTATCGGTACAAGAGAGAGTTCCCCTCGCCTACGGAAGCTATTAAGGAAGGGAAAACCCCTGTCAGTTATAACCTCCATTCAACAGAGAGTTCTATCTCCAACAGAAAACTCATTGAAGACACCAAAGCTCCCTCTGTTGTCAAATCTATTACAGAGAGAGTTATCGCACCTACAGACACCAACAACGAAAGAAAAACTCTAACATCAGTTACCCCTACTGAGGAAACTAAAGCGCCCTCTGTCGTAAAGTTCATCAAAGAGAAAGCTCCTTTACCTACCACTTCCACTGAAGAAGTACTCCCCAAACCTACCGAATCCATTGCAGGAAACGCCTCCACCTCGCCTTCTCAAAAAGGACATCAGAAAATTGCACACGCCCACCGATTCGCCGCTGTCCTTCATCCCAACACTGGGTCGAGTGTCCCATACTGGAAGGACTTATGGACCGCTACATGTCTGGTTTTCCGGACTTATAGCGTATGCAGTAGGTAAATATCAACGAGCTATCCAAATTTTTGTAAGAGTCACAAACGTTATTAGCTTATTATTTATACTACACTTGTCAAACACCTTCTGAACAAATAAATTGAAATAAAATATATGTTAATTTTTAAAACGCGGGTCGTATTTCCAGCCGTCATCCTAATTACCGACCGTTAGTTGGCTATCACTGCGTCAGACAGAATAACAGTAAAAAGAATCTTACCTGTATAACAGTCGATGAATCATTACGTCACAGGCATCTGACAATTAGTTGCAGTTTATATAATTATGGACTATGTAGAGTATGATTTTTACTCTTGTATTACATCACAAGGATCTGACAATTAGTTGCAGTTTTATATAATTATGAACTATGTATTGATTTTACTGATTTTTGATCTGGACCCCTAAACACGCCTAAAATGGTCTAAGGGCACCCTGGTGGGTCCATAATTATATAAACTGTAACTAATTCTCAGATCCCTGTGTGTATTAACGTGTAGCAATGGTAATTAATTTACTAACATTTTCCCGTTTTAAGATTCATTTCAGATTCCCCAAACAGTGTTCCGACCCATATTACGAAGATCACTTATTGTCTCTCGTCTTGTCGAAAACACTGATGTCGCTTTGGACGTGCTCGTCAGTGACATAGCACAGGTATTCCTTATAATCTGTTTTTGCTTATTATTACACTTCGAGGAAAAATAGCATAGATTATCTAATGGAAACACATTAATGCTCAACAGAGAGAGATATGGATAGATAGGAGAGACAGAGAGAGAGAGAGAGAGAGAGAGTAATGAGGTGATTTATGGGAGTTTCTTTGTTTACGATAAAGAGATGCCAGTTTATAAAGTTTCTTATTTTGATCAGTGAAATTGTTCACAATCATTTTGATGGTAGAAAATACTTCATTTAAAAGTGAACAGTCGGGCAAGGATGGCTGAAAGTTGGTAAAAATGGTGTGAATGTATCCATGTATAGAAAGAAACATTTCTTAGTAAATGTAAAAATAAAATCTCTCGTCAAAATCTGTCTGCGTAACGAAGAAATTAATTTAAAGTATAGAAATTCTAAAACGTCCTCGCCCGGCTCACTATTGTCCGTGATTAATTTTCCACGCAGCCTGCGCTTTCAAATGCTTTCAACTTTTCCTTTAAAATTAATGGTCATGAACAGGATGAACACTTAGCATAACTTTGACCGTCGTATTAATAAGTGAGAGAACTTTTGGAAGTCACAATGCCCAAATGAACGCATTTAGTGAACTGGTTCTCTTAGCCCGACTATTCCACTTATTCACTTATAAAACAGTCAAAAAAAAAGTCCCAGGCATTTATTAACATGCCCGTTTCTACGCTTAAAATTACTGTCGTTATATCCGCCCCATGTTAAGAGATCAAGAAATTTCTCCCTCAAAACTTTTAATTTACGACATTTCCGATTCCGGGATTATCACCATATTAAAGGACTAAGAAGTAATATGGTGGGCTCAAATATACCGGATCTTTTCATGAATGGGGTGGCATTTAAAATTCAGCATATGTATATACCATACCCTATCAAAAGAACCGCTCAATGTGATAGATAGAAACAATTAAAAAAAACAAATTAAAAAAAAAAAAAAATAAAAAAAAAAATAAGAAAAAAAAATAACCCTGATATTCTAGATTTTTGTATACATTTAAGTCTATAATTTTCGCGTTTTAAATCGTGTTCTATTCTAGAAACACAAGCATCATATAGCATTTTATTCATATTTACAGATTGCGATGAAAAAAAACAGCTAGACGAAATGACCGCACCAAAACGATAGGTACCATGCTGGGGAGATATTGTCCGAATAATGATAAGTCGACTTCCCCCGTCCAGACCGGATATGATTCCCGTTGGGTGTATACAAATCGTACATGATGTGCACGGAAATGTTTTTCAACGATATCATCAACATTATTCAGCGATTGTGAGTTTTCGTTGTACCTACTCCATCCCAATCATCATATGAATCATGCACGGTTCATGGGAAAGAGCGAAGCTCTCCTTGAGTTATTGTCTTTTCTATTTCAAGTACAATTGTAGAAGCACATAATTTAAAATGACGTAGTTTCTAAAGAAGACCTATAGTATAGGTGAAATAATGATTGTCAAGCATAATAAAACTTTAAAAATACACAGAAATCAGTATTCTGATATTTGCGACGTTTGATTTTTCTGTGTCCAATGGCAGCGGTCACATGACCTGGGGTGGCGCGCTATGCAATCCTATGATTTCGCCGCCATTGATGTTGTACTGTGCGATAGATCCACGTCATGATTCCTTGTGCTCATCAGAAGGCGCGTTGGTGGATATTTTGACTAATGATATTCCAAAAAGCTTATATGATTTCAAAACTTGATATTATTAATATTTTTAAAAACAAATGTTAAATTGCTCCTGTTAATAATGTATTTTTCATTAGTTAAATATAATTTACTGTGGAGAGCAGAACCGGAACAGGTATAAACCCGAAGTACAAAAAAAATTAACCATCCATGCATGCAGGCCATGATGTCCTCTCTTCTTCTTCACATTCCTGCTCTTCCAGGTGTCCTAGAATCAAGACTCAAAGGATTTATCTCGCTAATAAAATCGTTAGACTGAGGACGTGGTTGGTATTGAGCAATTATGAAAATTAGCCTGAATATTATATTTTGCAATCAGACATAAAAATTCCTGAAACAAACATATTTTTTCCGTTCGGCTTGCTTTCATTTCAAAATGATTTGTAAAAAATGTCCATGTTAATTATGTATTCAGATTTAGAGACTGGGTCTTTCTTTGCACTTCGTCAGAATTGAAATGCTCACAGCTTTGGGATTCTAATAGTCAGTCGAGTCAATCAAGCTGTCCCTCGAGCGTACGGAATGCAATGGAAACACTGTTTGCTAAGGAACATTTTTATTCCTAAAGGGTATTGAGCCACCTAACTGACATCGTGCAGCACAGCTTCCCCCCGACATTCTCCCATATCCATGAAGCTGTGGCTGCCCAGGTTTGCTGATACCAGTAAGTTTAATGTTTGTACACCTGGAAACAATTTGAAATAATTAGGAACTGAATAGAAATTTGCCAATAAAAATTGATTCTATTTTTATTTTAAGTTCACATATTTTATTGTAGAAAGCAAAGAGAAGCGAGCTGCGTGCGATATATAATATGGGTATGATAATTAGTTTTTTAACCAATATTAATACATATAGTAATATTACAAGTATCACAGTATTTTTTACACATAAATGTGTATTATATACAACCCATTGACGATATCATATTGTTTTTTATACAAAAATACATAATTAAAGCCTGCACTTCATTTAGCTGAATTTTCAAATCAATAAGACCGAATGTATAGAAAGAGCCCACTGTACAGCCCTATAAAATACACATTTGCTATAAAGAAATATAAAGTAGCTGGGGTACATATTTTGTAATATTGGTTCTATAAACGAACTCCACCAACAATATTATGGTAATCTATTGCAACATGTTTGTGGTATATTAGAAAATAGAGCTACTACTATTTATATAGAAGTTTTATTTAAAGGATTGATAAACTATTATTAAAGTAAAGCCTGGCACTTCATTTGTTGCTTAATTTTTCAAATCAACTGTAATGTACATGTCTCAGATTTTTGAGAAATAACCTATGATTAAAATCCTAAATTTTCTCATTTATACTAGATCAAATATCCGCGACATCAATACTTTGAGAAAACTAGTAAATACTTAACTGATCTTCTGCCTGGTATATTTTGCTGTAGGTATCGATACGCTATATGACGATAACTTTTCATACACTTGTTCTATATAATATGAGCCCAAGTTAATATAGCACTGCTGAATTGACCCTGAGAAATTTACATGCAAATAGTGCTAAATTTTGGCTTTCATATTGAGATGTTTTACTATAAGGGTTATCCTTTTAATTTCAAGGAGCGTATCACAATATTTGATGTAATATGCCATATAGAAATGTCCTTTAAGCATAATACACTCGAACAGGGTCAGATTTTCAGTTATCCTTTTCATCATTATCTTGCTCATGAGAGAGTCAAAGTCCAATAAGCCATAATCAGGAATAATTTATTTCAAGTTTTATAACACTTTCAATTTTCATCAAACTTACGGGGATGAACTAGGAGTTAGAGAGATACAAGCAGTACCTATAGAGACTCATTTTGTTTATCGTCACATACCTTATTTAGCACACTAATGGATTAGGGTCCTTTTAGAACTCGAATGCCATGGTGAGATTTTTATTAAGGCAGAAAGCCCTAGTTAGTATTATCTGCACGAAGAATTAATGTGTTTTAGGAGGTGTAACAGGGACATTCAGATAGAGAGCTGGTGTATCGAGGTAAGATTGACTCAAGATTACCTATGAATTGTTAATTTACTCAAGGGGGTGTATTTTGGGGTTGGAAATATCCCACTTTGGACTGCTTCAGCCACAATACAATTTTTGTTTTAGATTAAAAATATATACTCTTTATATAGGGGGAGGAGTGTCAAATGGTATTTTCAAATCTACTGCCGCCGCACGAAGTCAAAATATTGCAAGTATACACAACATTGCACTTCTCCACAAAAGTTTGACTAAGTAGTTTTCAACACAAGCCCAAAAGCATTTTTCACTCACCACAATCGGAGATTTGCTTACTTGACATAGGTAGTTTTTCGTAATTTCAATACAGAAAAAACAACAGAAATACAACAAAACGTTTTGTAATAAATCATGTAGAAATGCCACAGAACTCTTATATACGTCTGAAACACTTAGTGCCTAGGAGGTAAAAAAGAGCGAGGATTGAATTCGGGGTCAAAAGGTCAACTACAAAATGTAGTTACTAAAATTAAATATTCAAAGTCAATTAGGTCTAATAGAACTCATTACATTACAGCGTCTCCGTAGGGCCTCTTAATTGTATATCCAGCTTAAACTGATATTTTACACGCGACTTTAATTTGCAGTTATTTTAAGATGCTCGATAGATCGGTTACATATCAGCGCAATGTTGTGGGTGAACATTGACCTCCGCCCCGAAACCCATTCTGTTTGAGGCTCCCTGAAAACGGTCTAACTCGGCCACGTGGACATGGATGACCCTCAAATGGACCTGGATGATCAAGAACTAGAGAGGGTCATTTTAGAATACGCTACAGAAAGTGATGAACTAATACGAAGTTTTTTTTATAACGAAAAGAAGCCTTGAGAGCAAATGACATCACGCAGCCTCCTCACATGATAAGGGACGCTCTCTGTATAGTGATATGGGTTTGATTAATTATTCAAATTACCGTCCAATTAATAGACAGGGCCATTATCCAAGCATACTGTGTGAAGTGTGAGTGGTTAGATATCCGGATATAATATCACATGCAGCGATCCACCGTACGGGTTGCGAGTTTGATACCTATTCGGTGCAGAGGCAGATGCCAGGAATTGACCGATGTCCGGTGGTTTTCTGCGGTGTATTTCGGCTTTCAGTCACATCTTACATCTGGCACAACGGTCCATATAAGACCCTAGCTGTTAAAGGGATGTCTGAGCCAAACTGAACAGGTCAATCTATAAATTAGCTGCAATATTGTTGCTCAAAAGACATTTTATGACAGAAAATGGTGTCGTCCGTTAAGAGCTTACAATTTTGTGCCTATTACCAAGTGCTCAATGGAGCAAAGTAATGATTATGCAAACCGTTATAAAAAAACGATTATTATGCATTTTCATCTTACTTGTTTTCGATATCGCTTACTTACTAGGCAAATAAACTGAACCACATAGATTATCAAATTCCCATAAATATGTTTTTACTGTAAATACATATGAAGGTCATTCTGAAGGTAATTTTAACGGTAAGGTCCAGAAATAGTGAATATTGGCGTAGTGTGAAGCGGTACAGTAGATATTAATAATGGTATAGTTTATGTTTCTTCGTTTTAATATATAAATGCATGTATAATACGCATAAAACAGATTGGAACCTTACGAAAAAGAAAAGAAAACTGTACCCGAGTGATTTTTCGGAGACAGGCTCCAATACGACATACTGGTTTATGGACCAAAATCGTACCCCGGTAGCATGGCCGAAAGGTATACGGATAAGGCTCCGGGTACGTATATTCATCTCTATCTTTAAAAAAAAGGTATAAAGAAGTGCTCAAAACGTAAAAGGGAAGGTTAAAAGTTAACTTCCACAGTTCATGTTGGAGATGGCGTAGTGGTTAAGCCACTCCCTTTCACCAACCAAGCTGGCCGGGGTACGGGCGGACGTTAAAAGGTCAGGCTCACCTTGCCCGTATCACGTGGGTTTTGCTCTCTTTCTCCCTCGCAGCTCCAGTTTCCTCCAACTCCAAGACCCCTCGATGTGCTTACAGACCGAGCGATGGAGAGTGATTTAGCATAAATTCTATTAAAATTGTAATAACTTGTTTCGCAATCGATTTTACTCAATACTATGGAAGTTTATTTATATTTAAATTTTAATGCAGGAATAAGTAAAATATAGAGGTTCGTTAAAAACTTTGTTATACTGCTCTATGTAGTATCCCAGCTGCCAGTGAGTTAGCCGATGCCATTGGCACTCTAGCTGCCCGTATAATTTGGACTAGCTTCTCCCACCACAACTATACCTCCTACCACCCTCCGTCCCAACACCACAGGTAACAGAAGAAATCAAAGTAAAGAAAAATAAACAAAAAAACTCATTCTCGACCTTTTAAAATAAATATTATCTCTTCTCAATTATAATTATATCATTATATAAGAAAGTTGGCATAATTTGAAATATGATAACTGTGCAACGCCAAAACAAACCTACACATTTGTGAGGGTTAAAATCTCAAATGTTTGATTTTTATTGGATTTTTTGTTTGGGGAAAATCATTATGGAAACCTATATTTGATCTCTTTGGGATTATTTTTTACACATCACATATTTAAATCAACCTCAGTTAATTGATGACGTCATGAACTTTTAAAGTGAATAGGGTTCATTTTTGAGTTTTCACACAGCTACATCAGACACTGTTGAGATGTCACACAGACCATATAAAACGTTCAATATTTTATCGTTCGTGTGTCCCTCATTTGTTGTACGGCTGTGGTACGTCTCTTAGAAACTCTTAGACAGCAACCGCATCTAATGATGTGGCATTGGTACAATCCAAGACCCATTCATGGTGCAGAGCAGCTTTCCAGCTGAGCGACGTTGATTCGGTACTGCCCAATACACTGGACACACGGCCCTAGCTTGTCCCAGAGATGCTCAATGGGGTTGAGATCCGACTCACATCAAAGATGGCCAAGGCATCTCATTGACGTTGCTGGCGAATGATGTTGGGTGTAAAGATTGGGCCTGTTACGGACGTCTGGCTCTCAATCCGACTCAGGAAAAGTATGACGTCATAGTCGTTACTGTTTGGGCACTGACTGGTCGATTATGCGTACCATTTGTTGCCCTAGCTGTAGCGGTTGCTGGCCACAAAACGACATCGGGTTCGTGACAGACCTGTATGTAACCAATCTTGTGATTGCCGTCGTTACGTACGCGGGTGCGACCAGTTTCTCTGACGAGTGTCCGCATAATCCTTGAAACATGTCTTTGGGTATTACCTGTCTCCAACATCCCAATTGAGCTCGCCATTGACAGCCGATGCCATCTTGAAACCATGCACAATTTGAGTAGCCTTCTGTTACGCACTATATCGACTACCCGTATACCAATTGTCACGTGATTCCATGCACGCTATGCAATGTTGGTAATCGCAGGGTAAAACTAGATATAAAACGTCATAAACCAAAATGTTTGTTTTGTTTGTTTTTTTTTTTTGTTTTTTTTTTATGAAATGTCAAAATGTTAAACACAATATACTGTTTCTTGATGTGTTAAATACAGTTTTCGAGTGAACAATTCATTCAACAAAAATTATAGTTTTTAAAAGTGTATATTTTTTTTGGCGTTCATTATATAGTTAATTTTAAAAACATTCTAACATTTATAAATAAGCATTTCGAAGTCGTCGTATTTTTTTTCAGAATTTTAATCGTTTTTTGTGTTTACTTTATACAAAGTATCAATATCTTATCGATTTATGGTATTGTATCATTAATTTAATGTGTCGTTTTTAGTTCGAACCCCATATTACAACTACACAGACATCCTCGGCATAGGACACCAGGCAACTTAATTCACTGATTACAGGTAAAATTTCAATAAACAAGAGGCACAGAGGGCCTGTATCCGCTCATCCCTGTTTATGAAATGCCAAGTAATGTTCTGAATACAGACTCATTGTTTTCTACGGAGTGAATGAATTTGAAGATATTCAACCATTGTAATTCAACCTATTGGGTGTTGGGCCCCACCCCTCCTACCCCCAAGGTGGTCAGAGCCCCAAAATTTAATACAAGTTCTGTCCCCTTTCCCCCAAGGATGTTTATGGCCAAATTTCGTTACAATCATTTCGTTATTGTAATGTTCGACGTTTTACTGTTTATACTGTTATTGTGATGATGTACAACGTTTTTACTGTTATTTGTGATGTTCAAAACGTTTCACTTACGTTTGCGAGTATGTTTGACGTTATGTGTATTGTGATGATTCGAGCATTTTAACTGTGGATTGTGATGTTCAAACGTTTCACTGTTATTGTGATTTTCGAGCGTTATTACTGTTATTGTGATGTTCAACGTTTTACGTTTTTGCGTGATGTTTTCACGTGTCACTGTTGTGATGTTCAAGGTTTCACTGTTATTGAGATGTTCAACGAGATTCGTTTTACGATGTTTCACTGGTGTTGATGTTTCGACCGTTGTTCACTGTGAATTGTGATTGTTCGATCGAGTTTTACTACTGTTATTGTGATGTTCGTTTTATAACTGTGATTGTGATGTTCAACAGGTTTTAACTGTGTATTGTGATTTTCGACGTTTTACTGGTATACGAATGTGATGTTCACAAACCGTTTCGCGATGTTACGTAATGTTCAGCGTTATTATACTGTGATTGTGATTGTTGCGAATCCTGTTATTGTATGTTTCGAACCACTGACGTTTCACTGTTATTGGTGATGTTCGACGTGTGATGTTCGTTTCACTGTTTCTTGTGATGTTCGATCGTTTCACGTTTCCACGTTTTCCTGTGATTGTGATGTTCACGCGGTTCATGTTATTGTGATGTTCCCGTCGTTCACTGTGAATTGAGTGTTCAACGTGATGTAATGTTTCCGACGTTTCACTGTTTCAACTTTCACTGTTATTGTAATGTTTCGAACGTTTCACTGGATGTGATGTTATCTACGTTTTTTCACACTGTTTCACAGCGTGCGTGAACTTATGTTCAAACGTGATTGTGAAGTGACCAACGTTTTCACTTCGATTGTTAGTATTAGTGTATCCACTGATGGATCGTGATGTGTAAATGGTTCACTGTGTGATGCTAAACGTTTTTTTTAATTAAGTGACGTTTAGAACCGCTTTACTTACTATGCATTTTTTTTTTGTGTTCAGTATTTTGAATATTGTATTTAGCGTTTTTATTTTATTTTTTTGGTGATGTGTAGTGTTTTACTATCACCATAATGTTTCTTTGTGCTATTCAGCCTGAGTTTAAATATCGATGTTAACTGTCCCTGTAATACGTTTTAATATTTTATATTTTTATTTATTTTAGCATTACCAATGAACTTGTTGGCACCAATAACACCGACCCTGGCATTATTTCCCCGCCTGACAACTTATATTCCCCATATAAGCTCCTTCTTAAAATACAGAATTTGGAATTCCAGAATCAACAACATATTCATAGCAAATACGCCG
This sequence comes from Argopecten irradians, assembly GCF_041381155.1. NCBI lineage: Eukaryota > Metazoa > Mollusca > Bivalvia > Pectinida > Pectinidae > Argopecten > Argopecten irradians. The sequence goes on along the minus strand of NW_027187534.1, from coordinate 3,521 downwards.
TTTATGAGAGAACATTAGTGGTTTTGTGGTGATGAATATATTAGAGTTTATACATAAAAACAATAAGTGGTTTGTGGTGATTATACTGAATATATTAAGTTTTTCCTGATTAAAAAACTTAAACAATCAAGTCCTTGCAATTTTTTTTCTTCATTATTTAAAATACATCCGTGGTAAATACTCTAAAATGTGGAATGATTTAGAGAATTTAATTTCGCGATTTGCACGTGTAACTAAATTGCGATGGTTGTTAATTTCGCGATAATTACGCCTGGTAATAATTTGACACAAAAATAATAGTTTGGTGGAAATAATTTCCCACGTCAGAAGGCCTCCCTGGTAAATAACGTTAAATGGTCCATATTTACAGTATTATGATTGAAAAATGTGTAACTCTGTTAGGAATTACAACGAGAGTTATTAAATTTGTACATTCTCGATACTCCAGGGGTTGCGATCACTTTTCGATCTCTACAACCTGGACTTTCTCATCTAGTAGAAATTGAAGGCAGCTCAGGGGAAACATTTGACCAATCACAGCTAGCAAAGATTTGTCATTGAAGAGAACGCCTACAGAGAGAGTGAACCGCCTAACATCAAAGCCACACAGTCAACCACAGTGTACCGTTATACAGCTCTTTTGATGTAACATCAAATGATTAAATTGATATGTTCTATTCTGTTACCCTGCTCCAGTTTTACTATGAGATAGTCCCACTGGTGTAGAAATCGTAAGTGATCGGAACCCCCTGGAATATCGAGGATGACATTTGTAATACACTAGGCAAGAGCAGAGGTGGATGGCACATAGAGGTTTAGTGTAAAATATAAGTACATTTGGGATGTACCTGTAAGCAACTGTAAATGTTATAGGTTTGGGCCCTTTTATTTATTTTTACCCCACCGCAACCGCCCCCTAATCCATCGATTTTTTAAACTAAGTATTAAAGAATTTTCCATTTAAAAAATAATGTGTATCCCTATGGTCTTTCTGAGCGAAGAACTTAGCAAGAAATGCCAAAAATTGACACAAAATCCACATGTTCATATTTTTTGGCATATTGCAAGATGGTTACCATAGCAACGACGGGCTGCAATAATACAATAAACTATCAAACCTAAACTAAAAAAAATAAATCCATCAATTTATTTACAAAATAACTGATTGTAAATAAGAATTTAATGAATCTTGGGGGTCAAAAAAGCGCCTAAACCATACAAAAACCTTTATTTTATTCTCCCAACTGCAAACCAATTGCATTTTTGTTTCGGCATTGACGAAAAAAGGGTCGCAAAACGGACCCCACTATGATTAGCCTAAAATTCTCCTAATATCGTCCCATAATATAAGAAAATGACGTCGACATTTGTAAGACTGTTTACCGATTGGCTGATACCACCGCGGAACGAATTTTTAAGAGGAAAAAAGTACCACCAAAATATTTGGATTCGCGTTTTATTTGGAATATATCGCCGCTAAACCACAAAACAGTTATTGAAGAAGCGGTTTACAAGTGGGTACCCTAAGACATTTGTGCTATATCCTACCTACCATAAAAATCAATTCAAAGCAAGAATCCTTATAATTCATTTTACTATATATTTTCTTTTCAAAATTCCATATTAATTGGGAGACTATTTGTTTCAATGAAATCGTTACGCCTTTGTATCGGCCAATCATAAGCGACGTTATGAAGTGGTTACGCTACATTTCTTTCATTTATGTAGATGATCCATATAATTAAGCCGAATAAATGGCTCGTTAACATGAGATCGAATTATATTTCAAGTCTGCACAAACACAACGCAAAAGGCGATGGTTAATGGAACAACGTTCATTATCAATTTTTCTTTAGTAAAGAAAATCATCTTTGTTTTCGAGACGATTTATTTGGCTGAAAACATCGTCAATCTACAACTAGTGTGAGTTTAAGTATTCACCAACACTTAACCGGATCGTTAAGATGTTCGATGTAAATGATTTAACCAAGAGATATTTTTGCCAAGCCTATATCTTCATCACTGTGGCGCAATTGAACAAAAACTAAGCTTCATTAATTGTTGGTATTTACCCACTGGCAACTGTCCATTCCTTACTTTGGATATGTTATATGTGAAGCAAGCTAGTAAATATTATCAGTAAAATCAAGAGAAAAATAAATCTTACGTCGCGGCCAGAAGACATAGAAACTCGTTTGAATTGCAATTGATGAGCAGCCAAATAAGCATGCGTATCGTGTTTCAGTAGTGGACTATGCCAGGTACGACCAACAGTTTGTTTTGGCAAAAAACGAACCAGCGATATAGCGCAGAATCCTATTTTTGTAAATGCAAATGAGCCTTCATTAAATGGCGGATTTACAACTATAGCATATAAAGAAAAGACATTATAATTGATACAGAGTAACTCTTATAAACACTATAAGGTACTCCTGAACATGACAATGAAGCCTAGTTTTACGAAAAAAAGTCAAAATATGGGCACTTTGAGGCTCTTTCACGGAAATTTGCATTTATCTCGCCCCAAACAGATCGGTTGAACTATTTTTTTCGTGAAGAGTCTTCTTGTCATGTTCAGATTACCTTATGGTGTCTATAAGAACATTTGTATCAATTGAGATGGCTTCTTATATGCGATATTTGTGACCCGCCATTTATAGCAGCCATTTGCATTTACTACAATAGGCTCCTGCGCTATTCGCTGGTCCGATTTTGCCAAACAAACTGTTGGAGTACCTGGCATATTCACAACTGAACACGATGGCATGATTATTTGGTTCCAACAATGCAATTCACACGAGTTCTATGTCTTCTCGAGAAATATATATTTTACAAGCAGCTTCACAAATTACATATCAACAGTAAGACTGACAGTTAGCCAGGGTATATACCAACAATTAATGAAATTAGTTCTGTTCAGTTGCAGCACAGTAAAGAGTTTTAGGCTTGCAAAATATCACTGTTTAAAGCCTTTACATGAACCTTAAGTTATATATTACATGTAACACTACACAATGCTATTCCTTGAGAAATGGTGACCGGAAGTGATTCTCAGACCAGTTACGACATGGGGACAAACCGAGATACATTCACGTCAACTGTCGGTACGGCGATGGACTAAAACAGACACAAAAGCAGAGGAGCTTTACCAAAGATTCAAAATTATTAACGTACAGATTAAACACATTGTATACTTTAATAGATGGACTAAACCTATATGGGGATATTTTGTGTTGAACTCCGTTTGTGAATATTTACTGCCGATTATGAATGCATTGATTAACATGCCTGCAAATGAATTCAGGTTTTGAAGTTTGAGAAGAGAAAAAAAAAAAAAAAAAAAACAACAACAGAACGACCTATCCCTGTAGACAACGGATTTATCATCGACTCAGATTTCCTGAACGAATTCGGATCTTCTGTTATACCAATTGATTCATAATGTAGTCCATTGGTAATACATCGGAGAACTGGAATATTTTCTTCACAAATCGACGGACAGAACCAAAGTTTCCGTGATT